>NC_081429.1:41225885-41428385 GCF_949786415.1 Peromyscus eremicus
TAGAAAGTTGTACATGCTTTCATGTTTTAAATAACATGAATTTTGTGGTAATATATAAATCAGCGTGAAAAATTGTGTGTAAAATCAATTCTGGAAACATTTTCAAAGAAAAAAGTTGTTGTTCCATATTTTGCTATCTGTGAAAAATACCAAAATTACTCCTGGCTATGTGCATGCTCTAATCTGCTTTTAATTAAAACCTTCCATATTCTTTTTCATGCCGCTGCCTTAGGTATGAACTGTAAAAGAAAAAGCATGCTATCTCATTTCCTAACCCTAAACATTCATATATACAACACATATCTTTAAAGTTAATCACATGATAGAATTGATTTTCTGAGCTTTATTAACAAGCAAATTTAGTTTAATTAATCCTCAGTGAGATGCTATGATTGACAGGATACCTTCCATGCCTTCTAGTCACTGCTAAGTTTCAATCTGACAGGCAATGCTGACAACTTTTTCCCTCTGTCAACCCAGTACAGTCAGGCTGGAGTCAGAATGAAAGATTCTCATGTACTTATAAATCCACAGAATTGAAGTTACAGCTAGCATTACACAGAATCCTTTTCAAAAAATGAAGTTAGAATATTCTAACATTTGTGTAAGCTAAATGGTTATTTATGGACTTAGAAATTTTTTTTCTAAAGCTGATCATAGTGCTTTGCCCTAGTTTTTCCAAATGTAGCATTGCTAAATATCTACAGAATTATGTAGACATGTATATAGAATTAGTGCTATGCTATAAGAAAGCTAAAAGGCTCCAGATTCTCCAGTTAAAAAAGTAAAATATGATTTGCCTATGTATGGCCTTCATTCTTGATTTGAAAAAAAAATGAAACTGAAATAAAACATACTTTAATGTGAAAACATTAGTGTATAGAAAATAATTAGATCTCCTGATTAGGTCATTTCTTCCTAGGAAAACCTTTATTATTCAATTTTATGAGGTTTCTGTGCATGTTAGTAAAATAAAAAGCTGTATTTAACTGGTAAAGGCATTCTTTACAGCAAAACTGAAAAGATCATCATCTCAATACAGTTTGCAGTTTGTGACTCAAAGATGTTGCTGTACCATGCAAAAGCTAGTATCTCTACTCTGTGAACACGAGGGAGAGAAAAGAGTAACTGCACCTAATCTGTTATAAGTTGCTGAATCAAATGACTAATATAAAAATTATAATTATTGTCGAAGTTTAGAGAAATCCACATTACTGCCACCATCAAACATGCATCTGACTGAATGAATATGGGATAGAAAGAGCTCACAGATTTAAGTCCTACCCTCCACGGTATTGTCTCCTGATGTGGAAAACAGAACATACAATGGCCTTGAGAGCGATTTATTTATTTTTAACCTTGATTGCCTGCTTTGTAATAGTGGCCAGTCTTCCACCCAGATGTAAAATTTATCTAGAGTCAGCTCCTTCTTTTTTTTAATTTTTTTTTATTTTTATTTTGCAATACAATTCAGTTCTACATATCAGCCACGG
This sequence comes from Peromyscus eremicus, assembly GCF_949786415.1. Classification (NCBI taxonomy): domain Eukaryota; kingdom Metazoa; phylum Chordata; class Mammalia; order Rodentia; family Cricetidae; genus Peromyscus; species Peromyscus eremicus. The sequence goes on from NC_081429.1 coordinate 41,227,379, forward strand.
ATTCCCTTGTTGTCAACCCCTCCCGCCCCCCTCACCTTCCCCCCCCCAGCCCATCCCCCATTCCCACCTCCTCCAGGGCAAAGCCTTCCCTGGGGACTGAGATCAACCTGGTAGACTCAGACCAGGTAGGTCCAGTCCCCTCCTCCCAGGCCAAGCCAAGTGATCCTGCATAGGCCCCAGGTTTCAAACAGCCGACTCATGCAATGAGCACAGGACCCGGTCCCACTGCCTGGATGCCTCCCAAACAGATCAAGCCAATCAACTGTCTCACCTATTTAGAGGGCCTGATCCAGTTGGCTCCTTCTTTTCAATAAGTAGGGAGAGTATTGCCTTGAGGACCATTCTGGAAGGTGAGAAGATGCAAAAGACTTTCCACTGAAGTGAGTGTTTCATTGGGACCATTTTAATGTGTAAAAGAGGGGTTATCAGAAGCACGATCTGGGCACACAGAGTGCAGAACAACATCAAAGGACAGTTTTAACAGACTCCAGTTATAGGGACCCAGAGAAAGGAATCCAACTGGGTCTGTAACTATGTATGTCAAAATAAGATAAAAATGGCAGCCTGGCGTGCCTTAATCCCAGCACTTGGGAGGCAGAGCCAGCCTAGACTACCAAGTCAGTTCCAGGAAAAGGCGCAAAGCTACACAGAGAAACCCTGTCTCGAAAACCAAAAAGACCAAAAAAAAAAAAAAAAAAAAAAAAAAAAAAAAAAAAGATAAAAATGTCGAGAAAGAAGGGCAGATATGTTTAGTGCACCAATATTAGAGGAGAAAAAGTGAAGAGGAGGAAGGGTAGATGCAAGATGCAAGACTTACTTGCTTCTTGAGTCTATGACCCGTAGTCTCATCATAAATGGAATACACTGGTAGCAGGAAAAAAATGCATACAATGCGCCCAACTACCAAACACTATGACTTGACAAACTCTACTTTTGAACATGTTCAAAACACTAACATCTTCTTTTGGCAAAAATCTAAGCATGATTTCTTTTTTTTTTTTTTTTTTTTTTTTTTGGTTTTTCGAGACAAGGTTTCTCTGTGTAGCTTTGCGCCTTTCCTGGGACTCACTTGGTAGCCCAGGCTGGCCTCGAACTCACAGAGATCCGCCTGGCTCTGCCTCCCGAGTGCTGGGATTAAAGGCGTGCGCCACCACCGCCCGGCCCTAAGCATGATTTCTAAGACAATGTGACTACTTCATGTAATCTGTTGAACAGTTGCATCTAGAAGAGGACAGCTACACAGTTCAGTGTACGATGCTTGCCCTTTGCTCTTGGGATCACATGATCAACCGCACTATGGCACAATGCTGCTATAGACCAACATCCTGAGAGAGTATCTTTCTAAATTATGATTAGCCTAGAGTAAAGATCAAATGTAAAGTTCCAAATAAGGTTTACTGGATTCATACTGTTTTTCCACATCATAAAATTGAAAAAATTGTAGGTTGAATTTCTAGAGTCAGACCATCTATATTCACACTATTACCAAATTACTTTAAGGTAAGAATCCCTCCCTTTTGTTCAAGTTCCAGCAATAGCTCATTCTTATAGTATTCCATTTCACAAATTTGATGGTTAGAATCTTGCCTGTTTATTGAAACATAAACAGTTACAGACAGTCTAAATTTCTTTAAAATATTTCTCTTATTACATTCATTTAAAAACATTATGCCATAGGATTAACAGGATAGAATATTCCTATCCAAAGTATCTTTGCCAAAATTTACTCACAGATTCACCAGCAAACACAGAGCCCCTGGAACAACTGTAAATTCTGAAAGACAATTAGGAGAAAGGACATGGGAAGTTGAAAGTTTCCCCATGTTTTTGTCAAGGTGATCTCCCTTGAGTGACATCTGGTAAGTGTGAAGAAAGAAAGCTAAGGTGAAATTAGTTATTCTTTCTACCAAGGCCAAGAGCAAACCTAAATCAAATTATGCTTTAGTTTGGCTGATTCTACTCCACAGAGTATCAGATTTACAGGAAGCAGGAAGAACACAACTGAATAGATATCCTTGGTGATTGTGTGGCTCTTCGAACTAGCAATCAAATTGCGGGAGGGAGGAAGGCATGCGAAATTCTAATTAAAATGTTTCCTTTTAAAAGCTTCCAGTAAAAGCGATTTTAGGTAATTACAGTATATAGAGAATGCTAAACAAGTGCATAAATCTGATGCTTGCCACAGAACTTGAGGCTAGGCTTACACCAGTATTCAGATCTATGTTAGAAATTGTCGCCCCCTACTGTCCATTTGTAACGTCTGCATTGGATGCAGGTAAAGGCTAAGAGGATGTTCAGGGTGTGCCTGAAAGCAAGAAGTGGAGGCAGATGAGGCCCACTTTCCCGAGTGCACTCTCTGCCTAAAGCCCTCACAAACCCTGGCAAGAAGTGGTTGTAGGTGAAGTGCTGGAACGGAATCTGGGAAGAAGTGATGATTCAGCACGGGCGAGCAAGTGTTATGGTCTATTTCTGCATCACAAACAGCAAACAGCAAGGCCCTTGTTTGGTCAGAAAAACCAGAAGGGGCAAAAGTGCAGCTTATTCGAATCTGTCTTGTTTTCATCACTGGAGACCTAGAAGAAAATATCTGGGTTAAAAAATAGTCTTTTCCCAGGTCAGCTGTGACTGCCTTCAAGTGAGCTACTTACTTTTCAGTAGAAGAACCTGAGGAATTGACAAGAGTGAAGGTAAGACACTAAAGGGAGCTGTAGCTAAAACAACGGGAAAGTCCTCTGATGAAGAGTGGAGACTGTCTCTCTGAGGGTACATGGGCTAGGCTCTGCACAGCAAAATCGGGAGGCCTGCAGTTTCCAATTGCTTTATTATATTTTAATGTGTATGGGTGCTTTGCATGCATGTATGTGTGTGTACATGTGCATGCCTGGTACCTGCGGGGCCTAGAAGAGAATGTTTAATCTCCTGGAATTGGAGTTACACACAGTTATGATCGGACATGTGGGTTCTTGGAATGAACCCAGATCTTCTGGAAGGGCTGCCAGTGTGGTGAACTGCTGAGCCATCTCTCCAGACTACTCCCTACCCCTTGCACACTTTTAGATTACAATGACTTTGAAGGAAAAAAAGATCACATCTTGTTTGTTCCAAAGTCTAATCACAAAGAATTGAGTGTGTTTTCTTGGGGACAACTAAATGAAGTTGCAAGTTATAAAATATGATTGTAAATTATAATAGCATGGTATTTTGACAGATAGACTTAAACATTCTTATTATTTGAGTCTCCACATTCAACTGAAGTACCTATAGTATACTAAATTTGTTTAAACACTATAACCTTGCCCCAGTAATGACAAGCAATGTTGATTTCTGAAATAAATGACTAATTTCCAAAAGCCATTGAAACAAAGCCAACATAAGGAACTGCTTTAAAACTATATATATCTACTCATAAATGATGTTTGGAATTAAATAAATATGAAGGCAATTAACACTGTACTTGCCAATTTATACATAGCAATGTAACATAAGAGACTGTTTTCATTTTCATAATAATTCAACAACTAAGAATGGAGTGAAGATTCCCCTTAAAGTTATAACTATTTTTTTCAACTACCTTTTCATATTTGGTTATATAATATATTAGCTTTATGATAATATTAATTAGGTTTACTGCAGAATTTCAAGATAAAGTAGAATATACAAGGAAACTATGGTATTCCCATAGTAGTCATTGTTGCTGACAATTGGTTCATCATATTTAAGGCTGACTCCGGCTCTGCACCCATCTGAAATGAATGTCTACCTGTGAACACAGTTTGACACTTATTATGTCTGACTATGCTCCCTGTTCTGCAGTCTGCTTTTCCCAAACTCAACAATATTTTAGAACCTACATCAATATGGGCACATTTCACAACAGTCTGAAACATTCTACTGTAGACAAGTATGTTTCCAGCCTCATATTCTTGATACTTCAATTTGTCCACGATATTGGAATTTTTAGACTCAATAATTTACATCCTAGCATGACCTGAAATTATTACACACTGATAGTACAAGTCTGTCTGCTTAAAGAAACATTGTAATGACTATAGAAAGTTTAATTGTAGTCCAAATGAACTTTGTTGAGATAATCTGTTTTTCTAGAAATAACTTCCTATTTTAATTTTTTCTACTTAGTGTTTTATGAGTAACATGGTTTGTATAAAAAATTGGAAATACATAGATCGTGAAAAGTTATAGTATTCAGGTATTATCATGAGTTTGGTGTTATTTGACTCCTTAAGGATGGAGAGTATGTGAGTATAAAAGGAAATGATTTCACTTTTATGAATAAACATGTATGAATGAGCATGATCAATAAATATAATCAAAGGCAAAGAGTGGTGGAATCCTGAAATTCAAAAACAAAGAGAAGAGGGAGAGAGTAGAGGTCTCATCAATGAGAATCACCTGTTCTGGGGGAGCCCTACCAGAAGGTAGGACAATGTGCTCTAACTGTTGAACGCATTGCAATGAGACAACAGTGAGACAGAGAGCTGTGTGTGTGTGTGTGTGTGTGTGTGTGTGTGTGTGTGTGTGTGTGTTTGTGTGAGCGTGCGCATGCGCGCGTGCGCGCACTTAATGTACATGGGTGTGATATCACCAGAAATAGAAATAGATAATATAAAGTGAGGGATGCAAAATATACATGCCTTGAGAAAAGATTTAAAGGGGTAGAAAAGCAAGAGCTGCAAATGTAGAGCCATGTGGATGTGACAGACAAGAGTTAGTCCATTTCAGGACAGAAGTGATCTACGAAGAGGAGCAAAGTGGTCATCGAGGACACTGAACTATAAGCGCAGGACTAGAGGTTCCCTAACGGCATAAATTTTACTCAGGAAGAGTTGTCAAAGGGCAGTGATAAGAAAAGTAAGGAATCTGCTGAGAGAAACGTGTATTCCAATGGACAGAATAACAGGTAAATTCTAAAAGGGGTTGAATAAGGAAAAGAAGGGAATTCTAGACCAGGACAAATCATGAGAGGACTAAATTCCTAGCAGGGAAATGAAGGTCACAAGGGGAAAAGAAAGCTACTCAAGGAAATTCAGTGGATTTAGAAACCAACTCATTTTAGGACTTTTTTTTTAATGTTCGTGTGTATTTGTGTAAGTCTTTCTGTGTATATGGCAAGGGGCGGGGCATCTTACAGAGTCTAGGAGAGGGCTTTGGATCCCCTGGAGCTAGCGTTACAGGCAGCTGTGAACTGAACCTGGTTCTCTGGAAGAGCAGTAAATGCTCTTAACCACTGTGCCATCTTTCAAACTCCTGAGAAATAGACTCTTGAAGAGTTCTCTTATACTCCAATGCCTTTCTTTTCCTCTAACTGCCCTTTTATATTACTAAGGTCTGGTTTGATTATTGTTTCCCCAAGTAAAGAGTTTGTATGTCTAAATCTGTGTGCTTCTGATCGATATTACTATAAATGAATAGTGATATTAGTCATGGATCTAATCAGAACCAAGTTCTAGTGTATGTAGTGCTCAGTAGCTGTGTGATCATCCTCAGATCTCAATTTCTCTTCTATGACATGTATGCTAGTGATGACATCAAACCGACATCTTCTGTTCACAGTCTACCTAAATGAACACGCCCTGCACATGGTTCTCAGTGAACCCAGCATCTCTCTACACCCAGAATGGGATGCTTAACACCATGCTCATTTAGAGAGTAGGGGTCTGTAATATAGGTTTGGGGGGCATGAAGAAAATATAGCATAGAAATAAGTTAACAGAAACATGGTGAAGCTGAAAGGTTGGCAAGAAGCAGAGATCCTGTTCAGAAGATGAGGAGTGGGTACCTGGAGGAAAGAAAGGAAGATTCCTCCCTTCAAGGAGAGAGGTGAGGAGAGTTGCAGCTCTGGGTGGGTTTCTGCTTTATGACCCTGCCTATCCTACTTGAGTATCTTTCCCAAAAGGAGTCGCCTTGCTCCAAGGAGACTTTTAAATATGATGATTCCTAAAAAAAATGACTACAAAGCCAGGCAGTGGTGGCACACACCTTTAATCCCAGCACTCTGGAGGCAGAGACAGGCAGATCTCTGTGAGTTCTGGTCTACAGAGTGAGATCCAGGACAGGCACCAAAACTACACAGAGAAACCCTGTCTCGAAAAACTAAAAAAAGAGAAAAAAAAAATGCCCACAGAGATGTAGACGAATTTCTAAAGTCTTATTAAAAAAGAAACACAGAGGCAAATACAGGGGTAAAAGCCATAAAGATCTGCTGGGTATGCTGTGAATGTGTTGCTCTGATTGACTGATAAATAAAAACGCTGATTGGCCAGTAGCCAGGCAGGAAGTATAGGTGGGACAAACAGCAGAGAATTCTGGGAAGAGGGAGGCTGAGTCAGGAGACACCAGCCCACCATCCAGGAAGCAGCATATAACAGACACACAGATAAAGTCACAGAACACGTGGCAACATCTAGATTAACAAAAATGGGCTGAGTTTAAATGTAAGAGCTAGTTAGTGGTAGGCCTGAGCTAATGGCCGAGCAGTTTTAAATAATGTAAGCCCCTGTGTGTTTATTTGGATCTGAGTGGCTGCGGAAATGCAAGGACACAGGAGCCAGGTGGACACAGAATAACTTCAGCTACAGAGATCAGAGAAATAGTGACAGCCACCAACTAACCTTAGCTCACCACGCAACCATAGCTTCAGAGAACCAGCTTCTTCCTGTCTAACCTGCACCTTTATTGCCTTGCTGTTTCGCCTATTCATTGGGTCTCAGCTCAGCCACCTCACTTCCTCGTCACTGCCTGTCTATACAGACCTCCAGGTCTCTATGGTTGGTACTGGGATTAAAGGTGTGTGTCACCAAGCTTGGCTGTGTCCTTGAACACACAGAGACTCTGCCTGCCGTGTGATTGGATTAAGGGTGTGTGCTACCACTACCTGACTTTTGTTTATGGCTGGCTATGACCTCTGATCTCCAGACAAACTTCATTTATTAACATACAAATAAAATATCACCACATTTCAGCACAAATAAAATATCACCACACAGAGATGCAGGGATGCTTTGGACAACACTTCAGTGATCCTCAGACAGTCAGTACCACTTGCTAAATGGATACCTTGGCTGAGCTAAAACAGTGTCCTGGTTTTTTCCTCGTTGTTTTCTCTAGAGCAGTGGTTCTCAGACTTCCTAATGCTGTGACTCTGTAGTACAGTTCTGCATGTTGTGGTGGTCCCAACCATACATTTATTTCATTGATACTTCATAACTGTAATTTTGCTACTGTTATGAATAATAAAGCAAATATCTGATATGCACAATATCTGTAACTTATTTTCTTATGAATTTTCATTTACTGTACTCTAAGCAATATCAATTAAGGCTTTCTCAAGTGTTACACTACTTGAATTGTGAAATACACATTTATCAGAAAGATTACCCTATGCTACAATGTTGAAATTACATCTTTTGGGGTCTCTTTCAGTTTGAAAATAATCTGGTAATGGATTGTGGATGATATCACATTTAATATTTAGAGACATTTCAAGTTACCATGTAGTGGTTCCTGATTTGTGTGGAGCTTCTAAGAATAGTGAGAGGGATGACTCTGAATTCCTAGCATTATTGTGTGAAAAATTATCTATTATTCTGCCTTGACATGTCAGTCTATTCTTATTTTCTGATGATCTTTATATTAATGATATATATGATATTTGAAAACTAAGAAAAGACAAATCAAATTTAAAATATTATGAATAACACATGTAAAAACCAGAAACAACACACATAAGCAAGAAATTTCATATCTGTGTGAACAAGGACCAAATTAGCGATCTGGGGATCAGATCAATCTGCCATAGTTGAGAGTCAGCTTTGGAATACTAACGCATACAAGATTAGCATTGGAAATTGTTTCCCATTTGTTCCTAGGCGTATAGAGCATACTAAATACTTAAACTTTGAAGGAGAAAAATGTTCATTTTGAAAGACCTAATGATCACATTAAATTAATCTTTTTTGCAAAGTAACCTCTTCCCAATTCTAAGACTATATCAACCATAAAACAGTTTATGAGAAACATTGCTTCTGTGATATGAAGCTATCACTTATTAATATTAAAAAAACATTAACAACTGGAAAAATTAACCTACACAACAAATGACTGCTCTTCCAAAATCATTTTCAAATGGAATTGTGAATAAGAGAAATCAAGTTTACAAAGTAAAAAGTAGAAGTTAGAAACTTCTAGTTTAAAGGATTTCTAAAAGGCCAGATGCACCTGGTCAATGCGCTTGGTTCCATTTCCCCCAGGAAGAGAGCCTCTAAGAGACAGTTTGTAAAGTGGAAAGGGAGGATGAGGCATAGAAGGAATTGAGGGACGGAAGTGCTCCAACAGAATGCCTCTCTAAACTTGGGAGCTTTCACCCCATCTGTGGATTTTCAACAGCCTTCCTTCAGCTTTACAGAAAACACGGTTTGGGGAACTTTACTGTTCTCCCCTTCCTTCTCTTCCTCCTCCTTTTCCTGCTCATTTTCCTCCATCTCTCCATGCTCTTACCTTCAACTTTCTCCTCCTTCTCTGCTGTGGATTCACATATTCTCAATAGACAAAGCTCAGCAAAAAACTACTTGGTGTCACTGAAGAGCACAGGGTTGTTTTTTTGCTTAACTACTCATTTTCTATTTGGGGATAGCTCTGGGAACTAATTTTTTTTAAATGAACAGATTTCTGTAGACTTCTTATAGCAAAACTAAGATAAATGATGTTTTTCTTAGAGGCTGCCTTAGAGAGTGTGCCACAGCCAAAACAATAATGTCTTGTGACAAGAGCAGTAATAAGAACATGAAATTGTTACTTTTTCTGTCCCAGGCCTCGCACTTTAACAGCCATGTGACTTTATAATATGCTACTAATATGAGTCGCAGTTTCTCTAAAGAAAATATGACCAGGATTAAGTTAAACACAATATTCATATGACATTTCTTAGTGAAGAATGTCCCTGGGAAAGAGTTCCACCTTCAGTTTAAAAACATGAAAACAAATTCCTACTTACACAAAAACTAACTTTAAAAATTTTTACCCAGTAAAACTGTAAATAAGCAGATATGCAACTCATAAGTATTTTCCACTGGTAAAAGGGAGGCAAAATTTGCATTTTAATATAAAGACAAAATTTATGGGCTATCTTCCAAAGAGACTTTTTAACATACTATTACATTTCTCAAAAGAACGTGTATTAATAATGCAATGTGCTACCAAAAGAGCTGTGCTAAATATTAATTATGTGAGAATGAAATGAAAATGCACCACTCTAAGGATTTAATAGAATTCAATTTGTAAATAAAATTATGATGCCCAATTTTAATTAAGACATTACACACTAATTTTCCTTGGATGCTCACAATTATAATTATTGCACACATGGGTGAATTCCCAAAACGTTTTAATAGAATTTAGGATGTGTCTTGGTGTCTTTAAGGCCAATCGTGTGTGGATTTTTAAAAATTCATCCATATTAGCCCTGAAACATCAGAAGAACTAGCTAAATATCTCTGAGACATACTCTTTACAAAAATGCAGTTTTGATGTAAATATGCTCAATTATAATTATACAAATTAACTATGCACCCTAACCTACATATGTATTTTACTACCTCTGGGAAACACACAGCAAACATTTAGAAAGATGGAAATGAAAAACTATCCACTGATGACATTTCATCTCTTGCCTACGTATATAAGACACAACTTTCCAATGTGTGTTGTCAGTGGGACAGTCAGATTTTTAGGATTCCTCACCCATTTATTTCGTCAGCCCAGAACTTAAGTGGACACTGAAAGCAGCAAAGGCCTAGGCCAGCGGCCAGCACTGATCTAAAGGCTAGCTCCCTAGTCTCAGCCTCCTTCACTTTATAGTGGGATCACGTGTTCTTTATTTTCCACAGCATCTGAGATTCAAACTCAGCACTCGGCCCCTGCCCCCCCCCCCCATCTCTTGGGAATCATTGTGACCTGTTGAATATTAGCTATGAAGCCAGAAAGGTCACTTAGCTTAAGCTACATCAATTTACAAATAAGGGACCTAAAGCACTAAGAAGCTAGCTTCCAGAGGATCCCGAGTGGATGGGGCAGCCAAATTTGCTTTTCACACCTCTTCAGTTCTTCAGTCCAGAGCCCTTTCTGAATTGCCTAAGGATTTATTTTACATCATAGTGTAGTAATTTTTTCCACACAGTATATTCTGATCACAGTTTCCTGTCCCTAAACACCTCTCAGATCTTCCCTAAATCCATACCCTTTATTTCTCTTTCCTTAGAAAACAAACAAGCATCTAAAAATAGAAAAAAATAATAAAATAAAATGCAGTAAGATTAAAAAAATAAATCCAAATGGTACAAAACAAACAAATGAACAGGAAGAAAATAAGAGAGCCAAAGTAACTACACAAGGAATACACAGATGCAGAGATATTCATTCACACACACAGAAATCCTATAAAGTACTGTCAGAAAACATTTGTTGTTGCTGTTGTTGTTGTTAAAGATTTATTTATAATGTACACAGTATTCTGCCTGCAGCCAGAAGAGGGCACCAGATCTCATCATAGATGGTTGTGAGCCACCATGCGGTTGCTGGGAATTGAACTCAGGACCTCTGGAAGAGCAGCTAATACTCTTAACTTCTGAGCTATCTCTCCAGCCCCAGAAAACTTAATATGTAAGCAGACTTGTAAGGTTAGGAATTTTTATTTTATCTTCAACATCAGACTCCTGTGGTTCCAGCCTATGACTGACACAAAGATATTCATTATCTAGATTTAGTTCCATGTTCTGCTTTTGTTTCTCTGTGTGTGTATTTTTAAACACGATGCTATGAGAAATCTGAAATAGATATTTAATAATGAGAGAAAATGACTAAGTGGGAACAATTAGCCATTTCTCTGTTGCCTTTCTCAATCACCACTCTGATCTGAATAGGGAAGAAGTCTATAGCACACTGGTAGATTTCTGAACTTTATAGCAAATTGCATCTGTCCACCTATGGTCCAATTTCAGAGCATGTGCTGTGCTACTCATTATAAGGTTGACTCTCCAGGACCGTAAGCATGCTTCTTCTCATCTAGATTCCACATCTGGATTTCTGTATGTTCCTTTTTGCTAACATTTCCCAAATTAAAGACTACATAGCCAGGATTCAGTGTGACTCTTAAAGTCTCCTCAACCTCTGAGGCATTAACCACACCAAATTCTCTGTAAATATAAGTGCTATATAATAAATACCACCTGACCTTGTTTTCTGACTTCAGAATTGAATAGGTTTTGAGATCAAAGTCAGCAACAGGAAGCTCTATATTTCCACCACCTGCAGAGTAGAAAGTCCACTCACGGGAAAAGTCAAAATAAGTTCCTGAAATCCTGGTGTGAGGCAAAGTTAGACGTGCTGTACAGACATCAGTTATGTGGCTCTAGCATTCATAAGGCTGAGTACAAAGATGGAACACCAGTTCCTACTGAGGTTTCTCTGGTAGTGCCAGGACTTTGCCTCCACTCACAGATGTTTATGCCAGCATAAACCCAAACACATGAGTTGGTAATAGACAGCCAAGTGACTAAACACAGATAAAAAGGGACCAGGTCCAGAAGCAGATTTACGGTGTCAGTTTACACATACACAGACTGGAGAGAACAAAGCTACACCCATCCATAATGAATGGAAGGATAAATGTTTTATCACATTATAGCTACATGAGGATAGCTGATACAATGGCTGAATAAAAAGATTAAGAAAATAGAGAAGTCATATGACAATAAAATGAATATTATAATAAACATCCTTCTAAAATAAATGCAGTTAGTGTGGTATAATAAATAGCCAGGCTTATGAAATTTTAGATCAGATCCTTTTACTAGAAGCTATCAAAAAATCTAATGATCAAAAGATTTCAATATGAGGAGGATTGCTATTAAATGTGATTTGCCTATATGAGCAAAGAGTTGGCCAGGAGCAGAATAAAACAAATAGAAGCAAACATAGACCTACTCGTGGAACCTGAGCACGAATTTCCAAAATGTACTCATTAATTTAAAAAGCACCACACACTTCTCATTGGCAAAGCCAGTGAGGTCAGCCATTGACATAGACTTATGCGTACTTTCAGATTCATATAGAGAGTGGTTAGCCAGGTTAAGTAAGGAGTTTATTCTACTGTATGTTCTGTTCCTGGGAAAAGGTAAAAATTCTTACCACAAAACATGATGACTTCAGTTCCATCAACAGGACCCATAGAGTAAAAGGAGAGAACTGGAGAACTGACATCCACGGCTTATTCTCCTACCTCCACTTGATCACTGTGGCACACCCACACCCACTCACATGCAAACAAAGGAGATGAATGAATAAATAAATACATTTTTTTTAAATCAGTTAATTGACTGATACATAAACATATGTGCTGAAGAGGCAGAAGAGGTGGTTCAGTGGTTAAGAGCACTTGCTTCTTGCAGAGGATATGAGTTTGATTCCCAGCACCCACACTGTGGCTCACAACCATCTACTGCTAGAGCTCCAGCAGATAAACTACCTCTTCTAGCTTCCTTGGGCCCCTGTATGCACATGGTGCACATAAGGTCATGCAGACAAATAACGTAGATACTAAATACTTGAAAACATGTGATTTAGGGCTTGGAGGAAAGGAAAGCACAACCAACCTAGGGAAAATGGAGAAGAAAGCATCACAGAGATTCACTCAGCATTCCACAGGGCAAGAGTGCAAGCTGTAGTAGAACGGGGCTTTAAATAGTCAACTGGAAAGCAATGATAATCTCTAGATCCACCTGTCACCCCAAGTTCTTTCTCTCCAGAGGCTCCAACCTGAAACTGCTCCTCGCTCCACACCCCTGTAAATTCAGTGAATGGCATCTACCAAGTTGATCAAGTCAGAAAACTTCAGCTGAAATCTCTGTGTCACTAAATACGTTCTGTAAAATCTACCCCCTCTAAGATACCATCAGCTCCCCCAATCCTCACCTCATCAAAATGGAACTGACACCTTAGTTTACAACTGTTCTTCCTACTTCTGCAGTTCACACCTTCTGACCTCCTCTTCTATCACTAAATTCAAGGCAAACAGTCTAGCCCTCTTGCTTAAATCCTTGAGTGCCTTTTTATTTGACTTGGACTGAATTTAGTTTCCTGGCCCCTCCCCTTTTTTTAGTATGATTTCTTGTGATTCTCTATTGCTCATTACAGTTCATCTAAACTGATTATTCTTTCTCTGACTTTCTTGATACAGTTTAAGTCTTCCCCCTTGGTGCATTCTGGCTTTTTATACCTAGAACGTATTTTCCCCTAACTGTACTTCGCTGGAGTTTCTCATCTTTCATATTAAAACAACATTTTGTCAGAGTTCTAATGCTGACCAAATTCAAGTCATTAACACACTTAATTCTTTACATTGGAAATTGTTTCTTCTCCTTTCTTAGCAATATATAACCATGATATGTATTCATTTGTATATTGGTCTATATATTTGCTTCATTGGTGTTTTTGATCTCACAATGATACAGTTTTTTTATATATAATTTTGCTTTTTTAAAAGAATACTGGAATACAAAACAAATGACTCTAAATGATGTAGTGCTGAGGAGTGTGTGTGTGTGTGTGTGTGTGTGTGTGTGTGTGTGTGTGCGCGCGTGCGTGCGTGCGTGTGTGTGTGTGTTCAAGGAAGATGACTTTTTGGAAAAATCTAAGCTTCCTGCAGACTCAATATTAAGAAACTTTCTATAGCCCATCAAGTCCAAATTTTACTGTCCATATATTGTTGGGTGTCTATCCTTCCGCTCTTTTTTTTTTTTAGTCTTTTTTAAAATTTTTATTTTATAATTTAATTTAATTTTACATATCAGCCATGGACTCCCTTGTTCTCCCCCCAGACCATCCCCGATTCCCATCTCCTCCAGGGCAAAGACTCCCCTGAGGATTGAGTTCAACCTGGTAGATTCAGTCCAGGCAGGGCCAGTCCCCTTCTCCCAGGCTGAGCCAAGTGTCCCTGTATAAGCCCCAGGTTTCAAACAGCAAACTCATGCACTGAGTACAGGACCCGGTACACTGCCTGGATGCCTCCAAACAGATCATGCTAATCAGCTGTCTCACTTATCCAGAGGGCCTGATCCAGTTGAGACCAAGGTTGGATAAAGCACACGGACAAATAGCCAAACGAATGGAAACACATGAACTATCCTTCCACTTTTAAGAGTGTGGTTCTAGCCAGGCAGTGGTGGCACACACCTTTAATCCCAGTACTCGGGAGGCAGAGGCAAGCGGATCTCTGTGAGTTCAAGGCCAGCCTGGGCTACAGAGTGAGTTCCAGGAAAAGTGCAAAGCTACACAGAAAAACCCTGTCTCGAAAACCAAAAAAAAAAAAAAAAAAAAAAAAAAAAAGTGTGGTTCTAGTCCCAGGTGCTATACTGTTAAAACTGAATCTCCCTTTCCCCAGAAGCTACCAATTGTCCATATCTCCTCAGCTAGGGGGTGGGGCTTTTCTTCTCCCTTCCCCTTTTGAAGATTTTGTCTGGCTTGAGCTGGTATATCTTGTGTATGCTGTCACAACTGCTTTGAATTCATAAGTGCGGCTTCCCCTGTGTGTCCAGAGACCCCATTTCCATGTAGCCATCCACCAGCTCCGGCTCTTATTCTCTTTCTACCTTCTATTCTACAATAAGTGATACAGATACTCCATTTAGGGCTGAGCGTTCTGAAGTCTCTCACTCTCTACACCTTGGCCAGTCACTGATCACAGTGTTAACCACCATCTACTGCAAAGAGAAGCTTCCCTTCTGATGAGGTTTAAGAGATGCATTAGTATACAGGTATAATGATTAGATATCAGTTTAATACTGTGTCTATTTAGCAGAATAGTGATAGTAGATTTTCCTAGAGCCTAGGACATGTCTAAGCACAGGTTCTTAGCGCTGAGGATAGTGTTAGGTATGAATTTCACCTTCTGAAATGGGTCTTAAATACATCACTCTGTCAACAATAAAATTATATTTAACTTTTCATATGGAAGAGTCATATGAAGCATGAGGAAGTGAGGATAGAGATGGATGAGAGACTAGCATCCTTAAGGAAGCAAAGCAAGAATTAAAATTGGAGTAAGTAAACACTAACATTCAACCTCTCTGGTCCTGTCTACTCACCTTCAAACTAAGTAAATCTTCTGATGTCTAAAATCCCACCCAGCTCAAGAGTAATTTTGCTTTCACAAGTTGCTAAGTGAGGAAGCTTCTCATAAAATGTCCTTTTCACTTTATAGTGGCTTAGACCCAGGGAGCACAGACAGGAAGCATGGGGTGAGGAAATGCCTGAGCTCTGCAGAGATAGCTTGCTGCAAACACCTGGTAATCTGCGTTTCATTTCAGCCAAGTGAGGCATTTGAAAACACTCTTCGAACCTCAGTGTCTTGTTTCACATCTTCTAGAGATAAAAGATAATTTGTGATCTTTTATGCTATTGTTTGTACTAGTTCATTATAGCAGTAACAGAACATTTTCATGCTACACAGACTAGATATAGACTTTAATTTCCACTCTCCTGTACTAACACAATAACATGAAACTTTTCTAATACCACCCAATTATTTGTATATAGCATCCTTATAGCTTGAATAATAACCCACTAATTGTATGGATTATTATTTTTAACTCAATATTTTCATGAATTTATCTTGTTGGATTTTAATGAAGAAACAAAGGAAATTCATAATACTATTTCATTTGTTTATCATGGTACTTTAGCACTTAGCCTAACCTGTGTCCCGGATGAGTAGTTTGATGGGTTTGAGCCAACATTTTGTCAGTTGACATAGTTGCTAAAGAAAAGCTACAATGTATATTAGAAACCCTGGGAAAGGAATTAGTGACACCTTGATAAACTAGCTGCTGGGGGAATAAAAGCTCAGTCCTTGAGGAATAAAGATGTTCTATTCTCTCAAATGGAACCTAAGCTATTATAGGTAGTTACAGTACATGGGATAGTCTTTCCCTTTTATCTGTGGTTCTATTTTCTCAAGGGTCAGTTACCTGTGGCCTTTCAAAATATAAAAAGATTATATGGAGAATTCCAGAAATAAATAACTGGCAAATTTTAATTACCTACATTCCGGTTAATCAGTATGGTGAAAAGGACTCTGTCCTGTTCCATCCAGTGCAGAACAAGAATCATCCTTTGTCCACAGTGTCCATGTTATACATGCTACCTTCCCATTAGCCATTTAGCAGCAACCTTGGTTATCTCAGTCTCATCACAGTATCACAGTGCTTACAGTCTAGTGGCCTTTGTTTACTTAATAATAGCTCCAAAGCACAAAACTAGAGGTGAAAGAGAATCTTGTGGCCTGTAGCAGAAGAAATAACTAACTCTGGCACTATATTGTAGTGTCGTAGGGCAGGTGACAAAGCATTCTTCGTACAGAATGAAAGACCCATGAGCTTGAAAAAGATAAGTTTTATTATGAGAGGCATCACTTAGAATATATTGTCATAAGTGGTATATTTTGTTACCTGTTATTGTTAAAATCAAACAGTACCTGACTCATAAATTCAGCTTTATCCTAGGTATGAAAGTATAATGACAAAATACAATGTATGGCAAGGATCCATGCTACCTATGGTTTCCTGCTCCCACTGCTCTCCTGGAGCACATCCTCTGTAGATAACAGGGCTAGAATATCGACAGATAATCACTCTAATCAAGGAATTAGTGTCTATAGTCTACCCAACAACTCAACATAGATACCACAGCATTTGCCAAACAAGAATACTGTGAAGATTTTAAATATTTAACATTAGCCTTCAGGGTAAAACAATTGCATTGTCATTAAAATGTCACTATTTCTAAAAACAACCTCAAAACAAAAGACAAAATTGAATGATGAATACTTTTGCAACAAAGTAGCATTAAAATCTTAAGCTTATACGTGACAATCAGTCTTAAATATAAATCATTTATAAATGAGAAGAATCAAATCACAGTATGTATTTTCATATCTTTGGACACACTAAATATTTATGAATCTATGTTTGTGTATAACTAAGTTAGAAGCAAAAGGTCCAAAGAGCTTTCTAAAACGGTATTCATGTCACAGAATGACAAATACTTGGAAACAGCCTGAATATTAAGTTAAGGATGAATCTTAATTAAACAAGAGTATTATCATAATAATTAGAATACATATTTTCAATTTTTATTCAGACTTAAATCTATTCAATTCAATAAGAAAGCAATCTTTAATGTCATTGAGAACCAAGGTAATTGCTTATTAATAGCTGTGAAATTTTTCATCTAAGTCTCCTAAAGCATGTTTTACAAAGACTGTCCAACTTCTGTTTTCAAAATTTGCTACATATTCAATATTTATTTAAAGTAGAGCTGTGTCAGAGGACATAAGCACAATGGTCAGACACCAGCCAGGGACAGCACTGGAAGGACCAAACAACCTAACCATAAACACATATACACAGAAGCATGACCTACATACTTACAGATACCATGGAGGAGCTATTTGTAAAGAGCAAGCTTGACTTTCCTTGTTCAGAAAATTAAATACAATCAAGAGCAAGTAGGGTAAAATAAACAAGGTAACTAAAAATAGATAAAATATCGAAAGCTCAGCCCACCTCTACAAGGATGGGGCAAACTTTGGCTCTGCTCTCTTTAATCTGATACTGTTCACGGTGCTTAATTGTTTCAAAGGCCAGTAATTTGCTTTGCAGATCTGCTAGAAGGTACATGGCCAGTCAACCTTGCTCTTCAATATTCAAAGTACCATTCTGGGTTGTATTGTAATTCTAAGGGGTATCAAGAGAAAGGTATAGCTCTAGCCTGTAGCATGTCTTATAAGTGAGTATTGTGTTTCAAAGGATGATGTGAACTGTCTAACATTGTAACTGTAGAATTTTTTAAAGCACAAAGTCTGTTTTGGTTTCCAATGCAGCATTTGTTATCTAAAAGTTTATGAGTAAAGTTCAGTATGACTGAATCAGTAAGAATGTGTTTGTTAGTTTGTTTATTGGTGTCTGGGACCACACCTTATTACTGTTGAATCAGAATGTTTGGAGAGTGTACTGAGATTACATATGTTCTAGATGTTCCAGAATTTTTTTCATGTATTTTAATACTTGAGAGTTATTGTCTTCACATATCATAAAACGAAGAGATAGAGCCAAAATAAATTTGTAACTGCAATGGATAAAAGAAGAACACAAAATTAGCTAAAAGTTTCAAATTTTGAAATGGGCACTAATTACACAGCCTCGTGGTGGTTCTCAGTCTTGTTTTTCACATAAAATACCTCAGACTCCCAACACACACTGAAGCACTTCCCTAGAGATGTAAATTCATAGTGGTTAAGACTGAGCACAAAGCCCTGGAAAAGGCTTCCTGCACTTGATGCAGCTCTGTTGCCTACCTACTACTTCCCTTCTCACTACCTCAGCTGCCTCGTCTGTCAAATGATATATTACAATGGACACAACGTAAGTTAATACATGTAAAGTGCTTAGAACTGTGCTTGACCCCTGATACCCGGCTCATTAAATGTGGGTTCTTTATGCAAAAGGGATAAACAAGATAGATGTCCCCTCTGCGTGTGGCTTGTAGCCAGGTACTTCATCACACACATAAAAACAGAGTGAAGGCTACGCAAGAATAATACGTGAGAGGAGTCTGGTCTGCTTTGGAGAACTTGGAGGAGTGCAAAGGTGACCATGAGGGAGAGCCAAAACACTGGCCCAAATGGAAGACGACCGAGCAGAGGGCTCCTGTAGGAGACGAGACTTGGACCTGGCAGAGAAGAGGGATGAATATAGGATCAGAGAAATTGTCTTATAAGATTTTTACTAAGGGACAGGGGACATCTCCCGGCGCTTTGTGGCTTTCTGCTGAAGACAGACACTTCTCAGGAACACGAGTGACTCTAAAAGCAG
Source organism: Peromyscus eremicus (assembly GCF_949786415.1). Lineage (NCBI taxonomy): Eukaryota > Metazoa > Chordata > Mammalia > Rodentia > Cricetidae > Peromyscus > Peromyscus eremicus. Next base: position 41,246,320 of record NC_081429.1, read on the forward strand.
AGAGAGTCTGGTTACCAAAAAGCAAAAGCTTTTGACTCTGAAAAGTAATCAAAGACAAAGCGGGGAGAAGGAGTGTGGATGGTTCTGAGAAGCTAATTCCTGTAGCATGCCACATTTTCATTTTTGGAAGAAATCAATCACAAAGCAAATTGTGGGTAAACAGATTCATTCTTGATTCTAAGATACAGAATATTGAAACCTCTAGTAAACCTACATTGTCTTTCTTTCAGTGTGTGTGTGTTGCCTATTTTTTAAACTTTATTTTATTTATTATTATGATGCAGGGGACAAAAATTCTCATTTGCCACTGTGGGTGTGCATGCAGAAGTCACAGAACAGCTTTACCAAGCTGATCTCTTTCTACCTCTACACAGGATCCGGAGATCAAACTCAGATCCTCAGACTTGTGCAGCCAGCAGCACATTTACTGGATGATTCATCTTACCAACCCATGTTTAGTTATCTTTCTGAGAGTCTCAAATAGCCCAGGGGGGTCCTTGAAACTGCTACCTAGTTAAAAATAACGTTGAACTCCTGGATCTGCCTCCTCCTTCCATCATCAGAATGATGAGACACAGGGGAATGCCACCACAACCCATTTTCATAAACACCACTATAGAGAAAGCAAAAGTGTATGATAAGCCTTTTCTCCCTTGTGGGCATGAAACTGTGACAGTGAAACATTAAGAAGGAAAGTGACTTTAAGAGCATAAGTAGAATAACAGAATTGCAGTGATGAGCGTTGCTTCCTTTCTGTAAATACTTTCCCAAGAAAGATATGTCAAGACCTTGAAACTAATACCTTTAATTAAGCATGCTCCAGGGGCTTAGTGGTTAAAATCATTCACTGCTTTGGCAGAGGACCTGGGTTCAGTTCCAAGCATCCCCATGGTCCCTCAAAAACATCAGTAACTATGGTTTCAGTGCACCCAATGCCATCTCCTGGGCTCTGTGGACACCTGGTACATCCATGGTGTACATATGTACATTCATGCACTCACACATACACCTATAAATACATAAATCATTATTTAAACAGCTGCTTAAAGAATTTTGCAAGTTACAAACACACTCAAAGCTTTTCTAAGACAAAATACTTAGAAGAAAGAGCTCGCTTTGTATGGTGTGATTCATCAAATTATTCTTTAACCTATCCTTGTTTATATTTGGTTTAAAAGAACTATATTACATTGCCTCATCCAAGAGTACTGTGATTCTCCTCTCTTACAGACAGGTAAGTAAAAAGAAGTGGCCAACACCACCACATGTAAGGGTCTAACTGCAGCTTGACTCCTCTAAGAGTACAGAATTGATATCTTTGAAAAAGACAGTATCCTTGTGATTTAATGTTATTTGAAAAACAGACATCAGTGTTTGTCCATAGATCAAGCCTTTCACTTAACATGCCAAATCTCTTTCACTTATCACTTTATATAATATTTGTTAATAATAGGAAGCATGAAATAGAACAGAAAACAAAAGCCTAACAAGTTATATCTTAGCCTGGGCAAAAAGGAAATACCAAAGTTCACCGAAATCATTTCAAAACTCGATAAGGAACTTTACCACATCAACTACTTGATGGGGCGCCAATGAAATGGTAAACTCAGAGAGTATGCATTCCAGGGATGTCAAGTTTTGAAGAAGCGAAGGCCAGATGAGCATGGATAATGTCTTATTTTAATTTGTTTTAAAGCATAGTGTCATTTATTCTGATAGGAATGGATGCTTCTTGAGTTCTGATTCCCTGTGAATTCTTCAAGAGCTTTCTGTTTCACACACCAAAAGAATGACGTCTGAAATTAAACTGTCCATGGTGAAGCATATGTAATATTGAGAGTCTTCAAATGAGAGTGTTTTCATCTCCAGAATGGAACTCGTATAACAAGGTGTAAATGAACGTCGGCTCCTGTGTAATTCCTGTGGGCTTTTTTGGTTACTCAAACTGAAGACTTTCTTCAGTTTCTGCTGGGCAAACAAAAGAAACTTGGGGTTTATGAATATCAGTGAATACTAATCTCACAAATTATGGCTCCCTCTATGATCAATGGGGAAAATGAAGGGCAAATCTCCCTAATAGGTGATTTGAATTCAGAAACTAAAATGAATATTCTAAGGAACTAATGAATGCATGGAACAGCAGTATGTGTCACTGCAATGAGTGTGCCCCCAAAGACCTTCGGCATACCAACAGCAGACTATCAGAGTCAGGACAAAGTCTCACAACTTCTGAGATATGTTCTGGAGTGAAGATGAACAGTTAGCAGACATAAAGGATGAAGTAACAGCAAACAAAAACTGACATAAAATGATCAGGAAGGTCAATAAGAAATCCATGTAATTGTGGGGTTTTGTACAAAGTTAAACCAATTAACGCTAATTCCTTTGTGGCCTTAGAACTCAGCTCAGGTGCAATGAAATCTTATCTGCTTTTCACACATAGAACACAGAGTAGGAACATTTAAGTTTTAAGCATTGAGTGCTGTTGTCGTGAAGGAGCTATCAGAAGTTTATCATCCAAGATGCCAATAAGAAATTTTTTCAAGTGCATATATTGAGGGAAACCTCACTCCAAATCTAAAGACACCAAAGATTCAGGGATATGCTTCTGACACTAGCCCATGTTTTCCTTAAATACATTTTAGTTTATTCATTTTACAATCCCAGCACAACTGAAAATAAGGTTGAGACTTCCTGTGGACCCTGCCTCCATCTACCCATAGCTGTCACTGCTCAGCACCCCTCACCAGAGAGGTACATTTTCACATCTGAGGAGCTTACAGGTTTACTTGGTGCATGTATTATATGGATCTAGTCAAATTGATCACGATAAGTATTCTCTCTCTTCATTGCTTCCCCATTAGACAGAATGGCATGCTCTTTGCTTCTTTTCCTAGGACTCGAACTAATCATCAGGACAATGACAGACTGACTACACTATCTACTATGAGCTCTGACCCAGAGCATCCTTGCTTGTTTACTGTTTAAATGCAATTCCTACACCTGCATATTTTCCTATATTATTTTCATGCTATTCTCATCCTCACTCCCTTGACATACAGTATTATAAATATAGAGGTGAATTAGAGTTGCAAAGGAATTTCTGCTTCTTAAGCCTCCTTGAGCTTTACACTATAACCTATAATTTGCCCACATTAGCAAACTATATGCTTACATGGCCACTGGAATTGCAGATACCCTGAGCAATTTTCTTGAGTATTATTTAATGGGTTTTTTGAAACATATTGTTTATATGTGCCCTTTATATTAACAATACCTAGTTTTACTCATGCGGTCAGTATTTTAAGGTTAAGGAAAGCAATATCTGAACAAGTAAATATATATATTAAAGCTATTGTGGAGGTTGATAGTGCTCAAATTGCTGATTTAGTATGGGTTATCACTGGGATTGTGGAAAATGCAGCAGACTTTCTAATCTAAAATACAAACACTCAATTTACTTTGGAATACAGCAATTCACTTTTATATTTACAAAATGACACATTTTATGTTTTTTAGATTCTATTTCAAATTCTCAATGATATCTTTTAGAATGAGAAGCATAAAAATTTAAGAATCATTCAAGAATAACAGCACCTTTTGATAATCAAATATACTTCAATTACTATATGAAAAATGAACTTAATTACAGTGTAACTGCATATTATATACATGGAATGTAGAGAAGAAGTTAAAATAAAACACAAACGATGTGACTTGTATGGCAGAAGTTAATCAGGAGTGAAGACTTACATGTGGCCAAAGTGCAACAAATAATAGTTGTGGGATATGTGTCCCCAAAGGGACATCTGTGTTACCCCATCCAGGGAACAGCAGGGAACATCGGGGAAGAGGGAGAGGTTGGGGAGCAGTGCTGGGAAACTGTCTTCCCACTCACTCACCAAAGCTGTGCTTACAGACTAGCACAAGACTGGACTCATCACCATTTCATCACACAAGGAAGAGGAGTTCATTAAGCCCCACCCCTCAGTGAGTGACTATGGTTGTTAATAGCAATTAAACTCACTGGAGTGAGAGACAGGAAAACATCAGTGTAGGAGGTGGCTTCTGGGAAAATGACAGTCTCAAACAGTAGGTAACAGGAGAGAGAGAGAGACAGTGATGGAGGAAAAACCTCAATTTATACATATATGGAATTGTCAAAGAATGAAAAAAGATTTTATACAAAAAATAGAAATTCATAGAAAACAAAGTATTTGCTGAAGGATTTAATTGATTTAAAAATGCATTGGCCCATATAATTCAGAATGGAAAAAGTATAACAATCCATCTAATTAAACTGTAGTTTTAAGTAGTTCATATAATTGTATATAGGAAGAAAAGAATGTCGATGTGAACTCAGGGGCTTAGAGCCTTGTGGAGAGTTATTAGGGTTATAACACTAAGTGTTTTAAAGAAACCATTTGTACTCCAGCTACCTGATATGAGATCCTTGAATACAGACAGGAAGATACAGCCTAATCCATCATTATAGATAAGGAGGGATATTTATGTCACCAGTCATAAATACCTGCAACCAAAGGCAAGTCTTGTGGAAGACTTCTTTATAATAAACAGTTCATTTACACAAAACTATTCAGAAATGGATAGTCTTGACCTTATTAGCCCCCAAATGGGAACCTTATCTTGTCCTGACCAAGCAATGACACTCTGATTTGTCCCCAAAGGGATATCTCTGTTACCCCATCAAAGGCTCAGGGAACATCAGGGAAGAGGGAGAGGTTGGGGAGAAGTCACAGTGGCATTGTGAAATATGGTAGCAGGCTATGAACAGCCAGACAGAAGACACAGGGCATGGGTCTAGAGCAGGAGTTGGGGAAAAAACCCTACAGATTACACAGTTACACGTAAAAGGCAACCATAGTAAAACTCGTAGAAGAACAAGGAAATTAACCTATGAAAACAAGAGCCTGGCCATAAGTTCCTGGACACACCACCAAAATCATGAAAGCAAATGCTAAATGTTTCTTGAATCACTGTACATCTTTTGTTCTACACAAGACAATCTGTAAATTAGGCATGATGCCAGTAGATTTCTAAACCATATACGTGACAAGGAGAAGCCTACAGACTCAGAAGTAAAACAACAACAAAAAGAAGATTCCAAAGCAGACAAGAAGCCTCAATAGATAAAATGAAAAGATTAAAATCATTAGCTGTTGGAAGAATGTAAACTACAACCATCGTCACACGCCACTGCCTATTTGAAGAGTTAAAATAAAGATATAGATAATCTAAAATGCCAGCAAGAGTTCTCAGGTTGATTGCTGTAATGTAGACGCAACAATCCCAGTGATAATTTCAGTTATCAGACTAAAGCACCAATTCCTCTCCCAGGGCACTCCTGTTGTCAGACCTGGGCTGATATGAGAGCTGATATGGGTCCAGTTCCTCCTGCACCTCTCTCTCTTACTCTTGGCTTCTCTTCATTCTCCTCTACTTCTATCTGCCATCTTCTATATCCATCTTCTATCTGCCCTTGAACACTTCAAGTTCTAGCATGAATGAAAAGCCAACAGACTTCATATAGAATATCTAATCAGCTCCCAAAATAACATCTGCATAATTCACTTCTACAAATCATGTTCTCTATTGAATTTCAGGGGCTAGCTATTGATCTTTTTACACATTTCCAAATATCATTTCAAGGAGAGTAAATAATTTCTGAATTTAGTTTTACTAAGTATCTAATAATTTAAACTAAATCTATCCTTTCTGCCTTTGAGAGACTATAACAAGATCTGAGCACTTCTCCCTTTTGAAGAAAGGATCTATAGAGAATGACAGTACTTGTTCATAATAGCCTCGAGGCCCTTTCACTGAGAATGCAAGCTCATGCCAGCTCCTGGGAAGCTGATCAGTCTCTTGCAGTTGTGCATGAAGAATCTAAAACAAACTGCTCAAAATGAAACCCATTTTTACCCTAGTTGTTATTTTTCTACTTCCCATGTTTCCTACATTCTACTGGGATCAAGGGACATACATGTGTGGCTGTACTGACATGAGAAACAGTTCCTCCATCTGAGCTGCAGCCAGTGCTGCAGAGTGGGCAGAGTGCTAGTACATGCATGTCCTAACTGTGTTGTCATCTCTGGAGGTCTGAGTCCTTCCGCTCTAACTCTCCTCCCCTCTCTACATCACTACGATGTGGGTGATCATAGCAACCCCCTCATGCTATCTATGCCCTTACATGGCTTGGGTCCCAGAGGCCTGGCTAGAGACAGTGAGGGAATCAAGAAAGGACACACAAACACACTCTCACAACACACACACACGCACACACACACTCACCCACAACACATACACACAGACACACACAATTTTAATGAAAAGCTTTTTCTGATGAGAGAAATGTCACTGTAGACAATGAAAACTTCATCCAAAATTCGTAAGCTGAAACAGATAATTTGCATCCTTATGCCTAACATTGCCTACATGTATCAGATTTCTTACATTGTTCCATTAGATTTTTCCCCCTTCATCCTGAATATAGTTTGGTTATTTTATTTCTGTCTGTGTTTATGAATCTGTTTTGTACAGTTGTTCCTTCCAAATTGAAACATTACTTCCTGGTAGGAAGAGGGAGGCTTGTAACATTCAAGGACTAAGTAAAGCATGCAAGGATCAGGAAGCAAATGAAATTTACAAGGCCCAGAAAGTTCTTGAAGTTGCCAAGATTCACAAGGCTCCTCTGCAGAGTTATACAGTAGTAACAATTGCTGAGGGGAGGGAACTCTGACTGGCCAAGCTGCCTGTAAGTTGTGAACAGAGCTCCCAGGATGTAACTTTTGAGTTATCATGGATATTGGTATGGTTTTTTTCGGTGATGCACTGCCTTTGAGATACCCATGCTCCTGTAAGTCACAATCACTCATTCTCCTCTAAGTAAGTCCAATAGATTTACTAGTTCACTAGACTAGACTGCGGTGAAGGTGTTTCTTTGGTTTGTCATTGGTCTTCTATGGAAGGTATACAAACATTTGTTTACGTCTCCCCAGGAAGAGTCATGGATTGGTTTGTCTCACATATTCTGTTATTGTCGCCACAAGATGTAGTTACCAAATCTAAACTGTGTTGATGGGGATGGGATACCCAATCCTACTCAGAATCAGCATCTGCCCTGAGCTAAGCAAACTGGAGAATTTCCATGGGATCTTTCAAATTTGAGCTGACAGAACAAAACATGATGTCTTATGGGAGCCTCTGAAACAAAGGGAGTGTGCACAAGCATGACAAAGCTGTGAGTCTTTCTCCCCTTTTGCTAAGCTGCTTTAGTCCGGGCTTCACAATGCATTTATGTTCAAGTTAGTGAATTCATTCCAGCACCCAAGCTGCAGGTGGTCTACAGCTTAATCAAGGTGCTAATTGGCTGGCACTAAGTGTGGTTTGAGGTTATTGCGACAGATGGAACCCAATGAACATAGAATTTTGTTATACAAACTATAGATGTAGTTAAGCTTTCTACATCTGTGCTACATTTTTTTTCAAGTAGACATGGTGATAAAACACCTGCTACTTAATTAACACCCTTTGTAGTCATTCACAAAGTTAGGTTATTCTCAAACCTGCTCTGCCAAGTAAAAGTGTTAAGATTGTGGATGCTATTCCTGGAGCTTCATCTTTCGTCTATTTTCCAAAGCAAGACTCGAAAAAATACCTAGGTCTTGTTGATGAAACCACATGGGAATGATTAACAAATGAGTGACTGGATAGAGAAATAAATATAACAGATTGTACCTGAAGGAGACCCCTGTACAGCACAGGAGTTCCCTCCTGGACCCCAGATTAAGCACAAACCACACCCAAACACCTGTTTTCACAGAGAGATCCTTTATTAAGCAAAGAAAAAAAGTTAAAGTCGTTGCTTTCTGATTCAGGAACAAAACAGCAGCAAATGACCTTGCAGGTGTAATTTTTAAGAGGGAAAAAGGGGGGAGGTTTGTATTAGAATAGGATAGTATTTAGTGGTGTATTTTGATTGAGCATGTTAATTAGGTGAACTAAAGGGGTTTTTGACTGCTGGACTTTAATACTTTGATAGCTGAACTTTGGTAGTCTGCCTCAGGATGAAGAAGTGGCCAAATAAGGGAATAGACCTTGGTGGCTAGCTTTAGGAAAGTAATCTAATGGTTTTTAGCAAGTCAGAGGGAATGGGAGAGAAAGGCAAGGCCTGCCAGAGCCACATGTTCAAGTGGACTAGTGTCCCTCCAATACCTAAAATTCAGATTTAATAATCCTATGAAATTGAAAACATCAGTTAGATGAATCTTCTCAGAGTAGGCAATAGTAATTTGAAAGTCTGGTCCATCCTTCCTTCTCAAGTCTCTCACATCTCCTATAACCCACCATTTTACTACAGAGTGAATGGAGGCAATATATAGAAAGAGGTAATGATGCTTTCAGGTTTTCTTTCCTCCTGATGAATGTATTGGGAGTGATTTGCATCCCTCAGGGTAGACACTGTAGGTGTCTGTGCTAGGGGAGCTCATGGTCTAGATTATGCCAAGGCAGACCCTGAGAAGAGCTGGATTTATGGAGATTCTTAAGAGTTGGAATGCAGAAAAGAAGCTTCCAAATTTTCTGCGGGGCTGGCCTGAAGCTAAGAAAAGGTTGAAGCATGCCTAAAACCCCAAATTTTCTCATTCTGAGAGCAGCAGGAGTTTGGCTGCTCCTCCACCTTGCTCAGGCACCAGCAGACCCCAGCAGTTAGGTTTCCCTGAGAGCGCATGAGCCTTGGTGTACATAGCAAATAATAAGCTCATATGTCTCCAAGGATACAGACTGGTTGTTGCTTATCTGACCACTGAAACACCATGGGCTGGACTTCCTTTCTTTTCTGTATGACCTTATAAGTTTCCTTCCCCTAGCCCCTACTACTTCTGAGTATGCAAATGAAGCACCCTAGATGTTCTTGCCCCAACCAATAACATACCACCACATGGATCCAACTGGCCGTTCTTCCTAAGGCATAACTGTCCCTTCCTTGCCCCCTCCGAATAAACAAGCTGTTCTCCACCACAGTCTCCTGGGTGTTCTTTCCTGTCATACTGTCCCAGCCCCCACAGTCATCCCACATCAAGCTAGTGTCCATTAGTCCCTTGACTAGAGCCAAGTAATTTTCTACACATGGAGGCTGGGAAGCTGTAAAGAGAGTAGTTGAGCAGTGGTGCTTTTAAGGTTTTCTAAGAAACTTCCAGTCTTCCTGTCACATGATTAAAGGCCCAAAGAAACAGAGCAAACATACAACCCACCACTCTAATCTTTACTACAATTGTTGCCTTCTAGCAATCCTTTGGTCTGTTTCTTCATTAGGTAAAGAATTACAAGATCAGTAGTTCGCAGTCTACAGCACACCATTTCCTCTCCTCTGCCTCCCATATTGGTTTTTTGTAATTTTCATATTTGTAAAGGGTATGAAATAGAGCTAAGTCCTGTTTCTCCTTCTTGAATTGGACCAGTCAAGCTTCAGTTTGTGAACTGGGTTGCTTTAAGTGACAACAGGGACCTGTGAGACAAGGGTAAGTACTTTTAAAATTCTCAAGGAGAAAAAAGTCCTCCAGTAGGAATAAACCTATCATAAGACAAGGACCCAGAAGTAGGTCATCTTAGAAAAAGGGAAAATAATCAAGTATCAGCCCAATCAGAAATACATGACCTCTTCCCTTAGAAATCTACCTATTTAAAAATTAACTGTCTCCAGTCTTCCTTCACTATATACAGTAGCCTAGAAATAGAAGGAGAGTCATAAACAAGTGTATAAAAGAAGACATAGCATGCTTTTAGTCAGAGATCCTAGGAAAAGAGAAAGAAACAGAAGAGTTCGAACTGGCTCTAGTAGCAGTGATGCAGAATGTCGAGCCCAACAAGCTTCCCTACCCAATGCAGGACTCCTTAAAGGACAGGAAAATCAAACCCAGAGGGAAAGCGAGCCACAGAGCCAATGACAGCAAGACTTGAATATTTCAACGCAGCTGAAGCGCAAGGAAATAATCTTAAAACCAGTTTTATGAAGATGATAGAGGTCCTTAAAGAGGAAATGGGAAAATCCCTTAAAGAAATAAAGGACAAGATGAAAAAAAAGGAGGAAAACAATGAATCCCTTAAAGAATCCCACGAAAGCCAAGGGAACAAGCAAGCAAGCAAGCAGATGAAGAAAACTGTTAAAGACCTGAAAATGGAAGTAGAAGCAATAAAGAAAACACAAACTGGGGGAATTCTGGAAATGGAAAATCCAAGTAAGTAAACAGGAACTACAGATGCCAGACATCACCAACAGAATACAAGAGATGGAAGACAGAATCTCAGGCATTGAAGATACAATAGAAGAAATAGATTCATCAGTCAAAGAAAATGTTAAATCTAAAAATTCCTAACATACACACACACACACACACACGAAATCTGGGACATTATGAAAAGACCAAAACTAAGAATAATAGGAATAAAAGAAAGAGAAGAATCCCAGCTCAAAGGCCCAGAAGATATATTCAACAAAGTCAGAAGAAAATTTTCCTAATCTAAAGAAGGACATGTCTATAAAGGTACAAGAAGCTTACAGAAAACCAAATAGATTGGACTAGAAAAGAAGACTCTTTGCCACATAATAAAACACTAAACACACAAAACAAAGAAAGAATATTAAAAGCTGTAAGAGAAAAAAGGCCAAATAACATATAAAGGCAGACAGACCTATTAGAATTACACCCTACTTCTCAATGGAGACTCTAAAAGTCAGAAGGGCTTGTTCAGATGTCTTGCAGACTCTAAGAGACCACAGATGCCAACACAAACTACTATATCCAGCAAAACTTTCAATCACCATAGATGAAGAAAACACTATATTCCATAATTAAGTTAAATTTAAAATATTTACCCACAAAACCAGCCCTACAGAAGGTACTAGAATGAAAACTCCAACCCAAGGAGGTTAACTACACCCATGAAGACAGAGGCAATAAATAATTTTGCATAAGAATAACCCCTCAAAAAAGGAAAACATACACCACTACCAAAAATAACAACAAAATAATAAGAATTAGCAATCACTGATCAATGATATCTCTCAATATCAATGGAATCAGTTCCCCAATAAAAAAAAGACACAGACTGAGAAAATGGATGGGAACACAAAATTCATCCTTCTGCTGCATACAAAAAAATTACACCTCAACATCAATGATAAACATTACCTCAGAGTAAAGGGTTGGAAAAAGATTTTCCAAGCAAATGTCTCCAAGAGGCAAGTTTGTGTAGCTATTCTAATATCTAACAAAATATATTTCAAACTAAAATTACCAAAAGAGATAAGAAAGGACACTTCATACTCATAAAGGGAAAAATCCACCAAGATGATATTTCAATTCTCAACATCTACCAATACTTCTACATCGTTCCAGATAATAAAAACAGAAGGAACATTGGCAAATTCATTTCATGAGGCCACAGTCACTCTGATACTCAAACCACATGAAGACTCAAAAAAAGAGAATTACAGAACAATTTCCCTCCTGAGCATTGATGTAAAAATACTCAATAAAATATTTGCAAACCAGCCGGGCGGTGGTGGCGCACGCCTTTAATCCCAGCACTTGGGAGGCAGAGCCAGGCGGATCTCTGTGAGTTCGAGGCCAGCCTGGGCTACCAAGTGAGTTCCAGGAAAGGCGCAAAGCTACACAGAGAAACCCTGTCTCGAAAAAAAAAAAAAAAAAATATTTGCAAACCAAATCTAAGAACACATCAAATAGATCATCCATCATGATAAGTAGGCTTCATCCCAGAAATACAGGGATGGTTCAACATATGAAAAACTATCAACATAATCCACCATATAAACAAACTGAAAGAAAAAGAAAAAATGCATGATCATCACATTAGATGCTGACAAAAACCTTTGGCAAAATCCAACACCCCTTCATGATAAAAATCTTGGAGAGATCAGGGCTACAAAGAACATACCTAAACATAATAAAGTCAATATACAGCAAGCCAATAGCCTACATCAAATTAAATGGAGGGTAACTAAAGCAATTCCACTAAAAGCGGGGTCAAGAGAAGGCTGACCACTCTCTCCATATCTATTCAATATAATACTTGAGTTTTAGATAGAGCAATAAGACAACTAAAGTAGATCAAACTCAGCAAACTGGAAAGGAAGAAGTCAAAGTATCAATATTTGCAGATGATATGATAACATACATAAGTAGCAAAAATTCTACCAGGGAACTCCTACAGCTGATAAACTCCTTCAGCAAAGTGGCTGGATACAAAATAAACTAAAAAATGTTAGTAACCTTTCTATATACAAACAATAAATGGGCTAAGAAAGAAATTAGGGAAACACTATCCTTCACAATAGCCACAAAAGTAGTCAAAAGATTTCTCAGGTCCTGCCTGGCCCCCCACAGACCCATAGCTGCTTATAAAATAATCATTCAGAGGCTTGATATTAATTCCCAATTGCATGCCCTATGGCAGGCTTCTTGCTAGCTAGCTCTTATAAGCCGGCCCATTTCTATTAATCTATGAGTTGCCACGTTGCTGTGGCTTACTGGTATTTTCACATCTTGCTTCTCCTGGTGGGGCTGCCAATTCTCCCCTCTGCCTTTTTTCTTCCTGTCTACCTCTTCAATTTCCTTCCTATCTATAACTTGAGTTGCCATAGGCCAAATGGCTTTATTTATCAACAAATCAGAGCAATACATATTCACAGCATCCAGAAAGACATCCCACATCACAAAATTAGTATAAAATATCTTGCTGTAACTCTAACCAAGCAAGTTAAAGACCTGTATGGCAAGAACTTCAAGTCTTTGAAGAAAGAAATTGAAGAAGATATCAGAAAATGGAAAGATCTGCCAAATTCATGGGTATGATTAACATAATAAAAGTGACCATCTTACCAAAAGCAATTTATAGATTTAATGCAATCTCCACTAAAATTCCAACACAATTCTTCACAGAACTTAAAAAAACATTACTCAACTTTACAGAGAAAAATGAAAAACCCAGGATAGCTAAAAGAATCCTGCACAATAAAAGAACTTCTGGAGGTATCAACATCCCTTATTTCAAGATGTACTACAGAGCACTAATAATTAAAAAAAAAAAACATGGTATTGGCATAAAAATAGACAGTTTGATCAATGGCACCAAATCAAAAACACAGACATAAATACCCATAGACATCCGATTTTTATAAAGAAGCCAGAAATATATTATGGAAAAAAGAAAGGATCTTCAACAAATGGTGTTGGTCTAACTGGATGTTAGCATGTAGAAGAATGCAAATAGATCTATATCTCTCACCCTGCACAAAACTCAAGTCCAAGTGGATCAAAGACCTCAACATAAAACCAGATACACTGAATCTAATAGAAGAGAAAGTGGGGAATAGCCTTGGACGCATTGACACAGGAGACAACTTCCTGAACAGAACACCAATAGTGCAGGCACTAAGATCAACAATTAATAAAATGGGAGCTCATAAAACTGAAAAGCTTTTGTAAGGCAAAGGACACTGTCAATAGGACAAAATGGTAGCCTATGGAATAGGAAAAGATCTTCACCAACCCCACATCTGACAAAGGGCTAGTTTCCAAAATATATAAAGTACTCAAGAAACTAGACATCAACAAACCAAATAAAATTTTAAAAATGAAGCATAGATCTAAACAGAAAATTCTCAATGAAGAAATCTCAAATGGCTGAGACTCATTTAAAGAAATGTTTAATACCCTTAGCCATCATGAAAATGGTGGAAACAAATCTGAGATTCCATCTCACACCTGTCAAAATGACTAAAATAAAAAACACATGTGACAGCTCATGCTGGTGATGATGTGGAGCAAGGGGAATGCTCCTCCATTTCTGGTGGGAATACAAACTTGTACAGCCACTTTGGAAATCAATATGGTGGTTTCTCAGCAAATTGGGAATCAAACTGTCTCAAGAACCAGCTATACCACTTCGGGTATATACCCAAAGGCACTCTACCATACAACAAGTACACTTCTCAACTATGTTTATTGCAGTTTTATTTGTTATAGTAGAAACTAGAAACAACCTAGATGTCTACCAACTTAAGCATGGATAAAGAAAATGTGGTACCTGGACTATTACTCAGCTGTTAAAAACAATGAGGTCATGAAATTTGTTGGCAAATGGATGGAACTAGAAAAAATCATCCTGAGTGAGGAAACCCAGACCTAGAGAAACAAATATGGTATGTTTTCACTTGTAGGTCCATATTAGCCTTAAACTAAAGGATAGGCATGCTACAAACCATAGACCCAAAGAAGCTAAGTAACAAGGAAGGCTCAAGGGAGCTAAATGAATCTTACTGTGAAGGAGAAATAGAATAGGCATCACAATTTGGTGGGGGTAGGGGTCTGGATTGGGAGAGGGGGCATCAGAACAGGAGGGATCAGGTAGGGGAAGGATGGAAGGAGAGAATACTGGAAAAGACAACTGGAATCAAGGACATCTCTGGGATGAACTAGAAACCTACTGCAGTGGAAACTCCCAGGAATCTATGAGAATGACCCTACTTAACTGGCCATCTCCTATAACCAGGCAAGATTTCCAGTGGAAGGATTGGAGACCCAACCCAGCCACTTCGACCTACAATTTGCCCTGCCCACAAGATATGCTGGGGTAAAGGTAGCGCAGAAATTATGAGCATGGCCAACCAAAGACTGGTCCAGCTTGAGACCCATACAATAAAAGGGGACTCACCCCTGACACTGACTGGAAGGCCAGGACCTAGAGGCTGGACAGCTAGGAGACCTAGGATAGAACCGAACATGACTGACAAACAAAGTCAGTGAAATGATTCCTAATGATATTCTGCTATCTTCATACATTGTTACCTAGCCCAACTGTCACAGAGAAGCTTCACTCAGCAACAGATGGAAACAGATTCAGAGACCTACAGCCAAACATCAGGCAGACCACAGGGAATCCTGTGGACATGGAGAAGGAAGGATTATGGGAGCCAGAGGGACTAAAGAAAACATAAGAAAACCACAGAATCAACTATCTTGGCCTCATAGGAGCTTACAGAGACTAAATCTCCAACCAGAGAGCTTGCATGTGACTGACCTAGGCCCTCTGCACATATATTACAGTTGTGTAGCTTAGTCTTCTCATGGGACTCCTAACAGTGGGAGTGGGGGCTATCTCTGACTTGGTTACCTGCTTTGGAGACCCTTTCTTCCTACTGGGTTGCCATGTCCAACCTTAAGAGAAGAGGAGGTACCTACTCTTACTGCAACTTGATATGCTATAGCTGGCCAATATACATGGGAGGCCTGCCCTTTTCTGAAGAGAAACAGAGGAGGAGTGGATGGGGGTAGGAAGAGGGGAGGTTGTGGGGAAGGACTGGGAGGAGAGGGAGGGAAATTGTAATCAGGTTAGAAAAACAACAAATAACTGATTAATTTAAAAATAAAACAAATAGTCAAATTCCACTTGGCAATCTGTTTAAAGTCATCTG
Source organism: Peromyscus eremicus (assembly GCF_949786415.1). Taxonomy (NCBI): domain Eukaryota; kingdom Metazoa; phylum Chordata; class Mammalia; order Rodentia; family Cricetidae; genus Peromyscus; species Peromyscus eremicus. Next base: position 41,261,834 of record NC_081429.1, read on the forward strand.
TCCATTCAAGGTTAGTAATATCGAGTTAGTAACAAGGCATGTCTTTGGGGGAAGGTGGACCAGAACATGATCAGAGACAGGGAGGGTCTCTACCAGATACTTCGCAAAAAATATCCTCAAATAGCATTTTTTTCCAGAATTTGGTCATCACAGGCCTGGTATACAGGTATTGGTATAACAAATACCTGTCATATTTGGTCCATGTGTGGCTTTCTGTATTATCCCTTTGTTTACCTACCATAAACAACATGATAAGCAACTGAGAGCCCAGCACACAATACAAAACACAGGCCCTCATAATCACTTCCATCTCTTGGTCTCATTGTCCCTAATCCCATCCCTTTTACTCCCTTAACTCAGAGAACTGGGTCTGTCATTCCCTTTTTTCTTTCCATTTTAACTGCCTTTTGTACAACTTGCTGAGGATATACAGGTATAAGATTCTGCCAGGCTTCATCTATACGGCAGCATGTCGATTCTGTTTGTTCCCTTATGGTTTCCTAGCAGTCCTTTACACTGGGCTTGGCACTTGCCTGCTGTGGAAGCATTTGATTTGCCTCTACAGATTTACTACTGGGAAGAGAACTGCAATAAGCTGCCTTGTTTATGTCTGGTGAACGTAGGAGAATTTTTCTCCTGGATCTACAGACAAAATCACTTTATCACACAGTAAGCAGAAATACAAAACAATATCCAAGTGCTTTCCACAGCATTTGTACAAATTTATGTTTAAAGAAACAATGCATAAAAGACCCCGAGGACTCACATCCTCTTAATCGCTTAGTCTAATGAGCTTTTGATTTTATGTTTCCAATCAAATGAATGTAAAATAGAGCTCATTATAGCACGATATGTAATTCTCTGATCATTATTGAGTCCAAATGATCTCTTCATATGTTTATTGGCAATATATATCTGCTTTTCTGTAACATGGTATTCATGATTTAGACCCATTTTTCTGTTGAATTGCCTGTGCTTTTGTATTGATTTGTAGAATTTATTAGCATATTCTTGATACTTAGTTCTTTGATGAATGTAGGGAATAGAAATGTTTTCTCCCAATCTGGAATATATATTTTTCATCATTAAGGCATATTTACAAATAAAAATGGTTAGTTCCAATATAAGCAGATTTATCAATCTCCTATGTTATAGCTAGTACATTTTATGTCTTTAAAACGATGTTTGCTTTCCAAAATACACATTTTTAAAATTCAAGTAGGATCAGATTGTGACAATGAAATCTCACTCCTAGGACCATTGGAGTTGGTCTTACCTATGAGGATATCAAATTGTGTGTGTGTGTGTTTGTGTGTGTGTAATATAGATAATTTATATACATACATCAAATTATATATATATGTATATATATGAGAAAACATTAGTGTTTGTGTTAAAAGATTCATTCCTTACAAATGTTTAGAATTAGGAAGAGGTAAAAATAACTTAATTGTGATAAATTTTATTCATCATATCTAAAGATGGTATAATCTTCTAAATAAAAACAAAAAAAAATCATGAAAAACTTGCAGAATCACTGATAATTAGTGTTCCCCTCTCACCACATTCTTAAACCTTTCCTTGCTGGAGAAGCCAATGAGGGAAGCATGGTCCTTTAACAATAGCTTGCCATGCAGTTTTCTTGTTTGTCAATATCCAGAAATCCCTTCAACTGTGGGACTGAGTTTTCTTATCCACTGATGTCCAATCTTTTCTTACAAGGTCATGAAAGTCCTAATCACGTCCCCGGATGCATGTATCTCCAGTTTCACCAAGGCCCCAACACCTCAACAGGGCCTCTCATCTCTCCCAGGAGTCTACTAAAGTACAAAGCATTTCCAGCCACTTACATGCCTTTTGTGCATCAAAAAATACAGCCAGTCCTTTACAGGTTCTGTGCGCTGAGGGAGTCTGGCCTCTTTATTGTCTCTATACTTAAAGTTATAAAAAGTATTGCCTACCTGTATGATCTTTATTAAAAGAACTGTATGATTTTATACACAGAAAGAAGTATGTGTCAGATTTAGAAAAATGTGCGAGAAAGCCTGAGTGTCAAATGCCTGGTCACCTCACATTGCACAAAATCACCTATGTGTCTTGTATATCATCATGAGATAGAGAACAGGTTTTGAAGTCAGAAGACCAAATTATCTGTTCCCTCAACAGGCTTCTTTGTGGGGAAAATGGCAGACTGGCCCAGGTGATGGTATGAGATTATAGCCCCTCTGTAATCCCCAACAAAGGACTATGTATGTAATTGCCCAGTGTCCATCATCCACACAACAACAGCTCTGCATTAAATTCCTCACTTCAGCTATTTAATATAGTTTCTATTTTCACAGACAAACATTAAAAAAAACCTGATATATAAATCAAACCAAAAATATACCATTCTAAGATAATGACAAGTTATTATAAATATAATAATTTAGAATCTAACCTTATATAAACATGGTAATGTTCCTTATAATACTCATTTACGTGAACTAGGATACAATGTGAAACGGTTTAATGAAGATTACTGTGTAATTTTAAGAGCCGCAAAATTACGAACGTCAAATACTAATATTGCCAAAAATCCTCACAGGAGTGAAAAGCACAGCAGGTAACTCAGAGACCTCCAAAATTATTTCCCACATCCAAGTATGACAGTAAGGAGAAAGAAATGTAATAATAAGGAGCCCCCAAGTGCCTAACTCATATTTTATGTTACTCAAGTGGCAAAACATACCAAAAAAGTAAAATGAAACATAAATTCAACTTGTACCCAGGTGGCAATAAAGACATGTCAAACAAAGAAACAAAAAAGTTCCATAGAACACACAATTTTGAACATGATGAAGTCCCAGAAAACCAACCAAAATTCTCGGTAAGCACCAGGGTTAGCTAAATTACTTGAGCACTTACTATACTCATTCATTTGTTATGAATATTTTAAATATCTGCATTTATTTATCTTCATTATTATGCTGTGATAATATTATCATCTTTATTCTGGACTAAGACATGGCTTTTAAGTTAATGTCCAAGACCATGCCACTAACAAGTACGGAGTAAATGTTTGAATCTAGGCAATCCAGCTCAGTAAGTACCTTCTTTACCATTAAAATAAGGTATTGTGGTCAAACCTCTGGTAGCTTTAAGCAGAAAATCCAAGTGCAAATCCCAGCCCAGACATACAGCAATCAGCATTTTAGTATCATTTCATAAGCAAAGGGGAGAGATTCTGTTTTTATCACTGTAATTGAGGATTAGACTACAAACAGTTTCAAACGTTCCTTCTTAGAGGTCAAGGCTAAAACCTGCATCAAAACGTCCTTACCTTGACATCTTCTTAAGCATACAAAACTTATTACTTTCATGTCTTAAAAGTTTAAAATAATCTCTTAAACAGTGTAGGCTACTGCCTTTGTTCTTAGTATCCCAGAATTTGGTGACACCACCATTGACTTCAGACAGAAGAAGCAGGAGAATCAAGCAGGAACTGACCTGGACCCCTCCTCTCTGAGGACTAGCTCTCATAGTACCTGAAAGAGGTGTGCAAGCTGCCAAGGGAAGAAAGCTCATCAGGTTCCTACCCAACTATAATGCCTCCAAATCCCAAGAGTGACCATAAGGGCTTGTACCCTAAAAGGTATAATAGAGGTAACCAATAGTCATCTGATTGAATGTAAACATTACTTGGCAAAAGGAAATTCATGCCAGCTACTATAAACATACCCCACTTCCTGTGGCTAGTGAAGCCATGGACCCCAGGGAACCTACTATGGCCTCTGCTCTGAACCAGTATAATTTCAAAATACATTCTTAATACCACAGATGAGTGGAATCCTCACCCTTCATCAAAGGAGCCTTATTTTTGCATCATTTGTTGACCATTACAGAAAGCCACACTGCTCAAAATGCAGAGAACAGTTGACCATGTGGTACCCAGCATCAACAGATAGATCTATAATGCAACCCTTTCCATAGGTTTGGGTAACATCACATAAGAAGGGAGAGAAAAAAGTGTAAGACCAGAGAATCTTGCGCAATATAATGTCTTCTCTATACAACAGGGAGGCTATACCAATGAAATCTCGACAATGCAGCTTCCTAAACCAGATCTGAAAAATGATAATACCAAGTTACATGTAAAAAGAGGATTAGGGAAATCTCACAACACACCACTCCTAGATTGAGGGCAAGCAATGGCTCTTAAAAATAGATTATCCCATCCCCAAAACAAGATTATCCAAGCCCTAAAAACAGATGAACAACTAAATGAACTCAGCAGGTTTCCTGTATGTGTGTGTGTATGTGTGCATGCGTGTGTGTGTGCGTGTGTGTGTGTGTGTGTGTGTGTGTGTGTGTGTGTATTGTAATAATTAGAGAACAAGAGGTCACAAAAGAAGTGAGGGGATAGGAGATGGAAGAAGTTAGAGGAAGGAGGATGAGAAATGTTGTAAACAGTATTTATATATTAAACTCTCAAAAAATAAATACTTTAAGTTTTAAAGAACATTAGTAATATTTTCTTAGAAAACAGAAGTATACTTCAAATATTTTCTGAAGGTGCTCTTTGAAATTCTGCTTGCTTCTGGGGCCACATGGGAGATTAATATGCCTTCTAAATGGGCTATATTGTTATTTTCCCTTTTCAAAGACGATGGTAAACAGCCTAAATTATTCTTCAACCATTGATATTCTCCCTTTCAAGGAAAAAAAATACCATAAAATAATTTATTCACGAAGAAGCATCTGTAACTTAGAATACTGAAAATCAAAACCTAGAATTCAGATATTTTTCATGAGTTAAACTTCTACAAGATTTTTTTGGTATTACAAAATAGTCAAAGGTGCTTAGAGATAGTTCAGTGGGTAAAATGCTTATGGTGTAAGAATGAGGACCTGATTTCAGATCCCAGCATCAAGTCAATGTGGGCTATGGTGACGTAGGGAACATGAAGATACAAGGCTATCACAAGCTTGCAGCCCCGCGAGAGCAGCCATAAGGGCAAGCTTCATGTTCAGTGGGAGGACTTTTCTCACAAGACAAGGACTTAAGAGCAACAGAAAAAGACATTTCAGTGTGTGTGTGTGTGTGTGTGTGTGCGCGCGCGTGTGCAGATGTGTGTATGCCCTGCTTGCTACACATCGGGCAAGGACACACACACACACACACACTCATTCATAAGCATACAAAATAAAGACAAGCAAAAGCATTTACCTTACACTGCTGTAAATTTGTTTGATTTCTAATTAATCCTCACAAAATTAAATTAATAAAGGGTGTTTATTGGTTTACTACCATACCATTGTATTAGAAAATTTGATAAATTCTAAAATATGTTTAAGAGTATATTTAATGCTATAGGGTTTAGGTATTTTGAGCCAAATTAAGTTGAAATAGAAATAGGTCTACTGATGTTTACACTATTTATCTTTGATTATGATTAACCTATCTTTTATAATGTTTATAAGCCAGTTTTTTAATTAACTAAGATGGTGTATTAACACAGCTTTTTAAAGTGCCTACTTGTGTGTTCACTGCTGGCACAATGTGTTCTTCCACCAATTTAAATTGTTATCCATCAAACTATGCCCAATAGGGAAATCACCCATAAAAAGGGACTAGTTTAGTTGCTACTATTTTTTAAATTTCCATAATGAAACAAGGGAACATGATCTCAAGCAGGTACACCATATAAAAGTGGAATACTAAAAACAAAATCCCAACTGCTTCAGAATACACTTAAGGGTGGATTCTGTGTGAATATATTCTAGATTCTTCTAATGCTGCTTCTGTTCTATCTCCTGCAAGGGCAGCAGAAAATTCACAGTTCAGGCAAAACCATAATTTACCTCTGAGTTAGGGATAATCTCTTGAAAGAGAAGTTTTGCACATGTGTCAAACCAATAATTGTTTCATTCTTTGAAAGAAAAGAAGTAGGTTTCTGTATTAAACGCCCACAGCAGTAGAAAATATGATTTTACATAACAGCTGATTCATGAGGAAAACAAATTCTTCAATTAACTTCAGATGGCAACTTCTGTGGCAGCTTTACACACATCAATAAATTATGTGCAGAGATTTCCAAATTCGAATGTCAACACCTTGCAAATGGAAGACACTGGAACAAATGGACTTTTCAAAATAGGAAAGAGAAACATTTATAGATTCATGAGCACACACTCAAGCTCTTTTCACCTGCCTTCCACACAGGACTAAATTCATGACTTTAATATACAAACAACTGAAATGTATTGATCAGGATTGAAGAGCATGGGGCCAGGGAGCTGGCTCAGTGGGTAAAGGCGCTGGGCATCAGGCCTGAAGACCTGAGTCTGTTCTCATAGATCCATGTAGTAGGAGAGAACTGAATCCTACAAGCTGTCCTCTGACCTCTACTCATGTGCCATGGTACACACACATGCATGCAGGCAAGCATGCATGCACACGAGAACACACACACAAAAAACAAACAAATATTTTAAAGATATAGAGTTGAATTCCCTTTGCTAAAGTTTTCAGATCTATTTTAAAAATCCAAAACATAGGTGAAAAATCTTAATTTGTTTACAAAAGGTTATTTTTTAAACACAGAAAGAGGAAGATGCTAGTCCTCATGCCTCATGTTCCATGGAATCAATTCACTCAACTAGTAGAGACCAAATTAACATTGTGAGAATTCAAAACAAACAAACAAAAAAAACCAAAACCAAAAAACAAACAAACAAAAAACAGTGGCGTCTTGAGAGACTGGCTTTCAGTACATGTTGGACAACAAAAAAATAAAAATTATTGTTGTCATTTCAGATTTAGGCTCTTCAATTTTGCAAGTGTATCCTTGAGTTGGGATGAGATATTCCACGTTGGATACTCACCCTCTAGCAGGGCATGTGATTGACTAACAACCAAACATCAGAACCCATTTGCTGTGTTCTCTTTTCCAGCGGTTCTGGGATTGGTTGTGAAGGAAGAAATAATTCAAGATCTTGCCAAAAACATTCAGTCCTGGATCTTGCACACACTTGGTCACTTACTTTTTACCAGGATACCTGTTTTCAGACCATCCTTTGAGAATAAACATGTCAAATCTTTCTGTTACATAAATGTTCCAAAGATTCAATTTTTTTTGGTTGGCCCTGACTGAAACAGGATGCAATCCTGATACTGAGGTCTTCAGAACTGTCAGCATTTCAAATATATCTACCCAAGGTTTTTGCCTGTGATCAATCCTCCTCTCTGGAAGTGCTCACATCCTCCTTCTCATGAACCATTTCTCTTTCCTTCCTATCTTATCTTCCTTTGTCAATCATTTCTTGAATGTCTCACCCATCAATTTTCTGTGTCCACTGAAGAGTCACCCTTCATCATGAAGTCTTTCAAACCAATAAGCCAACAGTAGCTTCTTCTGAAGATAGAATACCTTCTTTTAAAAATAGACTTATAAGAATTCTTTTAACTTATTCATGTTTGTTGCATAACTTTCTTTTTTGAGTATATCTGTTACATAGTCAATAACCTTTAATAACTATGGATTATGGTGATTATTACTTTCCATGACTCAAACATCTTGCATATTAAGAATAAAGCTCTTTTTCACATAATGTATTGTTAACATCAATAATAATAAATACTTGTGCTTTATAAGTCAATTACATGTAGATACATGAACACAACTACATTATGTTGACTTATATTTTAAGGAATGTTAGCAAATTATTTTCTAGCTATAATTTAAATTTCTTGATTATGACATTACATTCCACTTATAGTTGCTTATGTTAGGAAATCTGAAGTTCCTCTACCATAAGTACTGTATTTCACACCTATGAACTAAAGTGCATTCTTATATCAACTGTTTCACTGATAATATCAATAGCCTTGGGAGACTAATGATAATATACTTTGCATTATTCCCTTGGGAAAATTGTCATTTTACTGAAGATATAGTAATTAAAATTTGATGAAGTTGTATTTTCAAATTGTTAACATAATTTTAAATAGTGATTCAGTGAATTTAAAAATCTGCAATTGGTCTTCTTAAATTATGCTTTTGAGCTGTACTGCATATTCTATAAATGCATAGAATTATAATATTGTATTAATTTTATGTTAGACTACTGTAGCAAAGAAGATCAATCTTAACATTTTATCAGTAATTTTATTGTTTACAATAAACAATGTGAGCCAAATTTGGTGGAACAAACCTTTGATCCCAGCACTGAGGTGTCAAGGGAAGCTAGATATTCGTTAATTTCAGGTGAGCCTGGTCTACACAGCAAGTTCTAAGCCAGTCATAATAACATGATGAGACCCTGTCTCAAAAATAAAGTAAGTGAAGAAATCTGAAGGAGTTTTTTTAATCAAAATTCTGTTTTCATACCAAATTGCTTTTCATTGATGTTCTTTCAGCAAGCTTACCATCTTCCCTTAAAATTTTAAAGCTAAGAAATTAAACTAAATTTTGATTTTAAAAAGGCAAATCAAATTTTTGATTAAATAAAGCCATTTTTAACAACTGCAAATAGACTTACAGAAATTCTCAAAGAAAGACTTAAGTATTCACATGTGAAATATATTGATGTGACTAAATTTCATTCAAGCAATAATTAAATTTAATTAATATATATTAATTTGTTAATAAAATTGTTAGCATTTTAATCAGCATAGTTTATAATGTAAGTCTACTGCCTATCTCTATAGATACTCTTCATTTGTGATTAGATCAATGTACATTTTGTTTTATACATGTAAGAGTTTCTTTTCTTTCATAGCATAAAGCCACAGTTAAATTATTTTAAAATTGTTTTGATTTCAAAATTGTGCTTGTTTCAAATAGTATTGTAGAAGTGGTTATTATGAGAGTAACTACGTTTAGATCACTTTGTAGAGTGGCATGGTTACACTCTTACTAAAGGCAAGGCAGGGCAATCTAAACACAAACTATGAATGAAAGTGTCAAGGGAACTACATGCTGTCACAGCAAAATCTTGATGGATATGAGAGACAACAGTTCTCCAGCACACTGCAGTGACAGCGGTGTGGTAAGGAATGGAGTCCATGGTGAGACATAGAAAGGAAGGTCCTTATTCTCCTACTAAGGACCACAGCACTTTGAAAACCATGCAGCCAGAAAACACATGGTCATTCACCAGTTTCTCTTGGAAATAAGCAGCAGTTAGAGTCACACCCTGCTGAAGAAGGCAGGCACTTTGCAGTCTGTTTCTGAATGTGTATGTGAGCAGTTGAGCATAGCGAGACACAGAAAAAGCTATGAACCCCTGCTTTGACTCACAGCAAACATTTCACCAATCAAGCTAGGATACTACAGGGTAGAACTTCAGGAGTCCTCAGTTCAAAAAGAGCTTTGCAAACACAAAACAACCCAAGGGCTGGGGAGCTCATTTGACCACAGCCTTAGAGCACACGACTGCCCATGGTCTCAGAAAGTTAACTGAGGCTCTTCCTAGGCTAAGCATTCAAAACGACAGTGGCTAAGGGGCAGTGACACTAGACTTCGATCAATCGAAACTAAGGTTTTTGATACCGTGCTGTAGAGGGGGCAGCTGGAGTGTCCTGAGTTCATTCTCTTCTGCACATCAGATTGTTTCATTACTTCTGCAGTCTTCACCACTGATTCCAGCCATGTTGGCAGGACCCCAGCTGCTACCTGGACAAGAGGCTAAGGCACTGTCTGTGCTGCTGAAAAACTCCTGGCAACTGTCCAGTCTACTCTACAACACCCTGACCACGTATTGTATGTTGGTTCCTCTTCCTTCCCAGACTCTGAGAAGTAACTCCATTCTTCCATGTTCCAAATATCAAATTCCTGTTAGTTTACGTTACCCAGATAATGCTGTCTAATGCACCTTAACTGAAGCATTTTGAAATGAGAGTCTACTCTCAGTTCCCTAATATTTGCTGTATAAGAGTATGAAAACAAAAGAAATGCTATTCCCTGTGGAGCTTTGGAAACCCTGCTCCACTGAGGCCTGTACTACAAGAGGTAGGTTCAATCTTTTCAGCTGGTATCTAAAAGTCTGCATGCTCAGTAAGCATTCCCAGGAGCCGAAGGCTACTAAGATCAGGCTGGGGTAGCTCTGAACTACTCTGTAGTGTATGAAATGGTGGCTTTTGGAACCGTACCGTGCACTGAGAGACTCCTTTTTAGAAGAAGCATTTGACTCCATTTTAAGTGCCAGTGTAGAAGCAGAATGACTCTGCACCTTGCTGGGCACATTATCAATACCATCTGACACCCCTGAGTCACACACTGATAATTAATAGCTAATTCCTAAAAGTAAAAAGGGTGCCAATCATATACATATATATGTGTGTGTGTGTGTGTGTGTACATATATATGTATGTATATATATATATGTATATATACATACACACACAAATTAGAACTATAGGAACATGTAGGTATATTCAAATCAGCAAACCTATTAGAAATCTCAGACCAACAAAAGGGTGTAGCTCTCTCACCTGGACCTCATAAAGAGGACATCAAACACTAAGATGGCGAGAACCTCCCTAACGGGACATTTTGGCTAGCCAGCACTTAAGCATCAAGGAACCAACAGTTAGAGAATTCCATCTGCTCCAGGGGTTTCAGTGCCAAGAGATCTCTAATGTCAACATGGCATACTTGAATTGCTATCAGTCCATTCACCCCTCGAGATGGGCATGTCTTCCATCCATCTGCTTATCTGTTCTTCTAGAACTCATCCTAGCATTGACCTCTACAGCTTGCACCATGCCGTACATTGTTTCTACAGCATAACCGGACACTGAACCCTGCTCTAACCTTGACTGGAAGAAGTACCTCCAAACTTACAGCATCATTGTTTATCTCACAAGATTGCACACCCTGCAGATACATTTTTTTTTTAATTAAAAAAATTCATGTGGTATGTTTTGATCATATTTTTCCCTCTTTAAACTCCTCCCAGATCCTCCTCACGTCCCTCTCCACTCAACTTTGTCCTTTTTCTTTCTCATAAAATAAAAATAAATAAGAAACACACATAAAAATGAAAAATCAAGACAAGCAAGCAAAAGACCAATAAGATAACATTTCTTTAAAATTCCAAAACAAATATGTGATGTGAGGGTTAATATTAGTACTTAAAATTTGAATTGAAGAACCTGTTTCCTCAGCTTTCAAAGGAATCTGGACTATTTCTCAAAGTACTGCCAACAAAATATTATGGATTTATTGTGAGTCATTAAATTCTGACATTGTGTAAAGACACAAGTGTGTTCATCCATGGTTCTGATAGAGTATGCTCACAACAAAGGGAGGACATAGTAGGAAAGGAACCTAGCCTGACCATCTTTCAGCTCCCTCCAGCTGCCACTCCTACAGTTTGCAGCTCTTAGTTCAGGGTAACACCCTGCCAGGATGCCTCAGGCAGCTGTTACAGCTGTTCTTATTTCTGCTTCCCACCTCTGTGTTAAGGAAGCTAATGGGATGTATCTGTTTAGAAGGCTTCCTGTAGAGTGGCACACTCACCAGGGAAAGAAAAGTAAATAAGACACAGTTAACTGTGCCAACACATTAATTTATAGTATAATCTGCTTAATTATGCAGGAAAATTACAGCAATTTTGCCTAAGGATATTCCTTTCCACTTACAGAGAACCAGGAAATGAGTTTCTGTTACTCTGTTGTCCTGAAATGGGCTAGGTAAATTGTAGACATGGGTTTGAATCCTCACTGTCCTCCTCAGTATCAGTATGGAATTGAACAGCCATATACTGGGTTGGTTTCCAGTCTACTCGGAGGTAAACTGAACTGAATGCAAAAGATCATTCTGATAACCATACAAAGCAGCAACCAACTTGCACAATGTATAACAGTATATATGTTATTGTCTATTTCTATAGCTTGGTTCTCTATTCTCCTATAACTGCAAACATTTATAATGTTTTCTAGGGTTATATGACAATACAGCAATACACTTAGGAAGAATTATCATATTGACACTTAAAACTAAGTTTTTTAAAGTTCCTTTAATTCCTGTTGTGTATAGGTATATTGTGTGTGTGGTGTGTGTGCATGTGTGTATGTGGGGGGTGTTGTGTGTGCATGTGAGCCATGATGCTCCTGTGGAGGTCACAGGACAAGCCTGTGGAGTCCACTTTCTCCTTCTGCCTCTATGTGGGTCCCAGAAATGAAATTGGGTCCTCATATATGTAAAGTAAGTGCTGTTGCCTGCTGAGCCATCTCACTGACCCAGGCATTTTTGTTTTTGCTTGTTTGTTTCTTTACAAAAATAGATCTAAGAACTGAATGAATTCTTCACTTCTAAAGACAATTTTGATTTTCCTGCTGGTAGGATTTATTATCTGGAAAATCATGATGTGTATACCATCTCACCAGAATAATGGCCACAGTAGGTGCTCAATAAGTATCTGCTGATTAATAAACTTAATTTAATCGTCTGTGGATCACATCCTCATTCAGAAATGGTTCTAATAATAATAACTTTGAGGGATTAGTATTTGTTTGCTTTGTGTGAGTATATTCAAGTATCACTACCATTGACAGTCTTCTGGAGGTACCACTAAGACACAGATGTCCCAATCCTATATGTGAAATACACTAATTGTGTTATTTCCTCCTTTGAACCTTATTTGAACACATCATTTAGTTATTTAATAGATATTTGCTAAGAAAAATTCAAAAGAAAATTATCCAAATAAGAAAAAATGTAAAAAAAATGTATATAATTCCATGTGGAAATACATAATCAATTGCATGAAATCCTGATGTTATTACTGCTGTACATATCTACTATATGTTAATTAGCCAAAATTATAATCTATACAATAGGAAGGAAGAGACAAGAATAGAAAGATAGAGACAGAGTTGGCCAATGAACAAATATCACTCAATAAGTACTATGAAGTACTGAAACTCTGTGGTCAATGTCGTTATTATACCATTAACCCACGGTTCTTGGTTACTATATCTCTATTCATACCAAATAGTTATACGAGAGTGCTTTCTAAAAGTAGTTATACATGTGTAGTATTCTAACGTTTGTGAACCTAAATGAAAAAACTTTTTAATATAATATAGTATAATATAATATAATAAAGAAAAAATGAGTTATTGGTTTAAATTGTTAATGTTGCTAGTGAAGCGGAAGTGCTCCCTACAGCTCTAAACTGAAGCCCCCTAACTCTCTTCAGTCTTCTATCTGCCACTCCATGCCATCACCTAATGTGATGAACAATAGAACATGCAGGTGAATAAAACTGTATTTCCCAGTGAGTGTCACCATTTCTCCAGGAATTTTATTATTAGTTTACACAGGAAATCTGCCAAAAGTGGTGCCGTTGGTGGTGTAGCTAGCTGTGTGTAAAATGACAAAGACAGAGGATGCAATTCAAAGTATTGTTAACCAAATGCTCCGTTTTAGCCAAACAAAGCCATAAAATGAATCAAAATCCTCTGTACCATGTCTAATGAACCCTTTCAAGATATTTGTGTGTCTCATGCTTAGCATGAGACACATTAGATTTATTTTTCAAGTAGAATAATATGAGTTTTGATCAATGAATACAAATACTAAAATTAAAACATGCTATTAATATACTTACAAATTGATCTTTATCTTAATCAATGTTCTTGACTACTATAAGAAAAATGTACTTAAATCTAATTTTTGCTTAATTTTGGATATAGTTTGAGTTGTGGTCACCAAGCCTTAACTGAGGACTGAATTTCTAGCTACAATGGGTTATGAATAATAAGGAGGGATTTTGTTTAGAGAACATAAAAATGCTGTGAATAAAATTCATCTCAAGTACATTACCAAAATACCACCACTTCTACCATCAGTAAAAGTGAAATTAGGGGCTAGAGAGGTGTCTCAGTTTTTAAGACCACTGTTGCTCTTTATTGCCAGTAATAGTGCCCCAAACAGGGCATGGTTACAACCCCAGCACTGTTAACCACAGAGACAAGATTTGTCTTGTCTTGGTGGCTACTAGCCTAACTCCACATTCAGTGGCAAACCCTGCCTCAGGGGAATAAACAGGAAAGTGACAGTGAAGGACACCTAACTTCCTCTTCTGGCCTCTACCAACATGCCCATTGATGTGCGCGCGCGCACACACACACACACACACACACACACACACACACACACACACCGTCATTCATGTACGAGGTGGGAAGAATCAATGCATACTGATTTGAACCTGTGGACTCAGATTTCTTAGTAGTATTAACTTGTCATCAGAAAAATAAAGTACTGTAGGCTGACATAGAGAACTGTGGTTAAATTTGATAATTTTGAAATTATGAAAAATGAACTGAGGTCTGGAAAACACAAAATTAAACGACTGAGAAGGGTTCCTGTTAGATTTGATAGAGAGTAAATCACATAAACGACGTCCTGAAACCAGAGACAGTCACACTTGATAAATTCACAATTTTCTCCAGAGAAAAATGAAAAAAAAAATTCCCTGTAATCTCCATGGAAATAAGTGAGTGCCTCATGATCAGGCCCCCAGCTGCCTCTCAGCCCTGTTTTAAAGGCGTATGAGTAAAGGCCATGCAGCAGAGAGAGGCAGAGACTCACAACCATAGGTCAGGCTTCACCGTTCTTGTACACTCTCACCGTGGACACCTAAAGAACAGACCTACCATCTCACTTTGTAACCATGCTGTTGGTGACATACTAGGGCTGTTGTAGGAAAACTGAGTCTGAAGATCAGATTTTCTTTTTTTGTTTTTTTTTTTTTACCAAGTATTTAAATTCTGGAAAGTACACTGTCCTTGAGAAGGCTCCTTCTCAAAGAACAAATAAACATATCATAGCTTTGCAGCCTGACAGAATGACACCAAAGAGACATAACCTTTCCTAACATGCATTTGCTCCAGCTGGATGACACAAAGCTCATCATTTCTAAAGGTCAATTCTCTGAGTCAAACATTTCACAGTCAAAGGACATAAGTAAGCATATTGTAGATTGTCTAGAGTGTGCTCCCTCAACAATGCTTATGTAACATGAGATAATCTAACAAAATAGTTAAGCTTCATGTCTAGAACCTCTTACCATAGACTGTCAGCACTGTCGCACACACAATACCAGTTTCGTTTCATTTGACGTAATGACTGACTTATTTAGAATGAAAAGTAGGTCAGATTATTCTTATAATATTTCATTTAATCCTCAAAATGTAACTGAGTTCACAATCTTCAATCACCTGGAATTTCTGCCTGGTGATCTCAAAACTTAGTAATCTGAATTTCACATGTAAGTGCTACTGGCTTGGGCAGTCTGACCTCTGTAGTCAATACAATACTGCTTGCTACATTTTTCATAGCGAGTAATATGATTATCTAAAAATGTATCTTAAAACCTGTCAGTATATAGGCGAATTATCATGGATTCTGGTCTTTAGAAACTATTTATGAAACATTTTTGAACTTCATTTGTCAAGATTTCAGAGAAATAGGGCTCTACATACCAAATTAAACTGACTTCAGCTGCCCATAAACGACACTGAAGCAAACGAAACTATGCAAAAATGAAACTATAATGGATTAAAATACAACTTTTACAAAATATGCACATGCTTACTTAATCTGTAGAATGTAAAAATGGCTGGATGTGTGATTCAGTATACTTTTTATAATTCTGTGAAATAATACATTCATTCAAAACTCCTGATGTTTGCAGAACTATGCCTGGCAACAAATCCTTGAGGTAAATTAAGAAAAGAAAGCGACATTAAAATACATATTGACTTTGTTTCACAAAGGTGACAGTTAGACTTCAAGTTGCATGCGTTCTCATTACATTATTGGATGACTCAATACCCAGCAAAGAGTCTGAGCAGATATTCCTTCTTTGTGAGAAAGAAGTCATGGCTATATAACCCAAAGTCTGGTGACCACAGAATCAGGTTGAGGGATGCTAAATTTTAAAACACCTGTGTATGATAGTCAGCTGGACTGGTTCAACCATTTCTATGTATCCCAGCACTCAATCCAGAACTTTTATCTCTCCACTTCCTTAACTTCCAATGTCAGTCATCCACTGGGATACTAAGTACCACTTAGGATTTTTCATCTTAATTCACCATAATTTCCCAATCGGAAAGGAGAGAAAATTAGTAACTGAAAGTACTAAGATTTTTGCAATTCAGTGGGCTTTATTTGAAAACATGATAATGATTTTTTTTCTAAATGATGGTCCTAGTTATGCATCATGTGAAACTTAAGCTAGAAAAAGTTTCATATTACAGTGATTTTTTTAATCTCATATTATCAGGTTTTGAAGCAATATTGATATAATATAAACAGCAACTGCAAACTATATAGACCTGTGTAAGTTGAGGTCTAAATGCTAACATTAAAATTTTATCCTTAAATGTTCCCAAATAAACCAAAAATGTAAATTGTATAAGATTTTATGAGGGATACAAGGATCATATGTATTTATTCAAGATTTAAATCAACATTTAAGAGTTCTACACAAAAGCCTGCTTTCAATCAATTCAGTATGATTACCATAAAGTAATTTACCTATTTCTTTTTTGCTTATTAAATTTACTGTATGATTCTACTTATCAGATATACTATCAGTTTGATCTTTGACTTTTCTGTAAGAGGAAAAGAGGAGAAACATTCATGGTAATTTATAAACATTTTATGATCTGGAATTAGTAAAATGATCACCCAGAAAAGCACAGCACAGGGGCATATTAGCTTCCAGTCAGCTCCCAGTTAATGACACACAGCACCACATTATTGAAGCATATAAAAGGAACCAAAGTGCATTCTAATATATTACCAGATAATAAATGCAATAAGTTGATGAATAAATGTGCTCAATTTTAATAAAACTTTCCATCTAATTCACACAACAGTGGTTACACACAAAGTTTACTAAAATATTTCTAAACTATAAAGCAAAACAAACCTCCAAATGTTAAACTGTCCTATTCTCCTATCATTTTTACCTACTTGCAACTGAAGATCTACTATATTACTTAAGGCAAAATTTAACCAGTTTAATTTAAGGAAATACTTTAGTTCTTGTACTCTTATGCCTTCATACGCAGGGTAAAAATATCTATGTGATATACTAAGAGGTGTCTTAATCTCCTAGTGTTAAACCTTACTAAACATTTGAAGCATCCAAGTATCAAATAATTGTCATCTAAAGCATTTAAAAGAAATCCTGTCACTTGATAAATGTTGAGACAGAAAACCTGCTTTTTCCCAGACTGACTGACAATAGTATTATTTCTCTAGGTACTTTTGTCTCAAAGTTTTCCAGCTGGGTAAA
Organism: Peromyscus eremicus; assembly: GCF_949786415.1. Taxonomy (NCBI): domain Eukaryota; kingdom Metazoa; phylum Chordata; class Mammalia; order Rodentia; family Cricetidae; genus Peromyscus; species Peromyscus eremicus. The sequence goes on from NC_081429.1 coordinate 41,279,141, forward strand.
CTCAGTAATTACTAAATTTGTCTTTAAAAAAATCTACAGAGTTATATTATTAATAAAACTAAGCACATGATGGTGAACTTGCCCATAATATCCCTGTGTTGTAATTAGCTACATGACAATTATGTAGAAGTGTAAAGAGAAGAAGCTTGGAGATCAGAATATTCAGAGTTTCCTCTTCTTGGGTTTGATGGGACAGCAACCTATCATTTGCACATTTCTAAAACTGAGTTACACTATGCTTCTAGATTATTATCTAAACTTGAAATTTGAATTTCCCTCCCTCAGGACACTCATCTATTATACTTATTTAATGGTACAGCTATATCTATAGTATATCACACATCGATTGTCAATCAAGAAATTCCTCTAAAATGCTTCTAAAACCTTAAGATAATCTAGGAAATAAGTAATAAACAGATAGATATAAGAATAAATATAGACATTACAATAGCAAGTGTTTTCCAGAGCCCGAAGTACCAAGGAATACAATTTAAAGTAGCACAAACACAAATAACATACTAAAATAGTTTTTAAATTATTTGTTTTTTGTTTTTCTGAGATTATAATCTGCTCAGCCCTAAAATAATTTTTTTAAAAACCTGAAGCCATCCAAAACATAAAATGATTAACTACAATAACATTTGCTAAGAGTCAAGAGGAAAGATCACTTAGTAGGACCCAATGAAGGAAGACGTAGGACATTGACCTCTCCCTTCACAAGTACACAAAACATACATGAATACATGCACACACACACACACACACACACACACACACACACACACACTCACGTACACACACAAATAGGAAATGAGAAATGCATTTTAAAAGCTTTGGTATTTGAAATTTATAAGATGAGTAGGGAGGGACCAGTCAGACATGGAGAGACGGGAAACAGGCAAAGGATGCAGGCCAGTGGTAGAGCAGTAGCCTGACACATGAGACCCTGGTCTTGATTCCTAGCATTACATACAATGACAAAATAAAAGGAGGATGGAGAGTGAGTGCACAATAGTGTAAAAAGAAAAATTTAACATGGTCATAGGGGAAATTACAAGCAGCTTCCTAATAATCAAGCATAAGAACTTTCAATGACATAGAAAGTATACAGAAGTGCTTTCATTACTTTCTACCTTACTGATTTGTCGTGTGTATGAGTGTTTTACTTTCATGTATACAGACCACATGTGTGTCTAGTGCTTACAGAGGTCAGGAAACAGTATTGGATTCCCTGGAACCAATTTATATACTTTTGGTTGTGAACTACCATGTGGGGCTGGGAACCAAACCCAGGTCTTCTTCAAGAGTCATGAGTGCTCTTAGCCACTGAGCCATCTCTCCAGTCCTCAGAGGAACTTTTACAACTACACTCCTGAAGTTCATACAGTGTTCCACATGGAGCACTCTGAAATTGAACCCATAGATAATGGAGAGAACGGAGAGAAATCTACCAGGGAGCAGACAGCAGAGACAGGGCTGAGAAGAAAGTAGATAATGAAAGTAGAGAAATGAAAGGCCCCTGGAAGAGTGGACATGAGAGAAAGGGTATGATCTATGCAATACCAGTAGAAAGAAAAGGAATACATCACACATTCAACAATGCACCTGTATAATAGCCTCAGAGGTAGTGTTGATGATGCCTACTTTGATTCTTCTGCTAGATGTGCCAATGAACTAGTAGAGAACACAGATGAAGAAGCAGACCTAGAAAAGAAAGAGAACTAGGCATGCCGGTACATGCCTCTAATACCATCTTAGGAGTCTGAGGCAGGAGGATTGCTATGAGTTCAAGGCTAGCCTGATCTACAAAGCAAGTTCCAAACTACCAAACACAATAACACCTTTTTTTAAAGAATAAATAATAAAAAGGGGGAACATTAGCACTGTATTGGTAACAGTACTTACAAAGTTATTGAAGAACTCTTCAGGGAATACTCAAATACAAACACCATGTTATTTGACTATGTGAATTTTGAAAGTAAAAATACCTACAGTTTGCACTAAACATCTAAAAACATATATATATAACATATATAAAAACATAAGAGCTCATGAGTATAGAAGAAATAGATGTTGGGTCTCTTCTATGGACAGAGAAAAGAGGGAGAAAAGCATTTTCCAGATAATCAAAGCTGTGATGACTATTCTATGCATTTAACCACAATCCATATAAAATGTTAGTTTACAAGATCTTGTCAGTTGCCAGGAAAAGACACAGACTCATAGGCAAATACCATTAGATTTGAATAGGATTAGAATCACATGGTATACTGAAATAGAATGCCAATACACCACAACACAAATTTACATGAACTCTAAAGTAGACTCAATGAAAGCCGTTGACTTATGTTTGAATGAGAAATGGAACAATTAGGTGTTTTTCTCAATGTAGGGTAAATGGATTGGGGCAGGGTTCTATAGCTATTGTAGTGCTGTTCCCGTAGTGTGTGATTTATTAAAGGAGAAAATTTTCATAATTTTTAAAATATTAAACTGCACTATAATCTATATTATACTAATGTGTTTAGAGGGGTGTTCTCACATGGAAGAAGGAACAGAGAAATGGCCTCTGTGCATGGCATCTGCTACAGAAGCAGCACATTTATGACTGACAAAGTGGCTATTCCATTTAGAGACTGATTCACACCAACAACCTCAAATTTCATGCTCTGTGTTGCACAGCAAGGAACTTCATTAGCGCCATTCAAATGCTGAACTTCCTTTTTTCATGGGGAATAGACAGCCCTTACCCTCAGAAGAATACCCTGCCTGTGAAGAGGGACTTCCCACAGCTCTCTAAAGAACAGCATGGCTAAAAGGCCCAAAGAGTCATCTAGGCTATTATTCCCAATGTTACAACCGCCACATGCTTTTCAGATATGAAGCATTAGGAAAAAGGATGGTATTATAGATATACACATTTCATTTGTTAAATATATTTGCATTTTTCAGCTAGTTGTTTGACTTATTAACTATAAATAATTTGTAAAATTTTAAAATTTCAAGCAAGTACTTCAAAGCAAATATTTGTTGTACAGAATCACAAGCCCTTTACTTAGAAAGGATAATCCTGCTATAATCCATAGATCCAGAGAGCTACGTAACTAGGAAGGCTCAAGTGGGTAATGCATGGATCTCCCTGGGAAGAATAGATTTCACAGGTGTACTGGGGACAGACAGGTGTGAATGGGAACAAGAGGGATTGGGTGGAGGTGGGGATGGCAGGAGAGAGTCCTGGGAGACACACTGGAATTCGAGGGCATCTCAGGGCTGAGGTAGAAACCTAGTGCAAAGGAAACTCCCTGGAATCTATGAGAGCAACCCTAGGGAAGACTAGTAATGGGGGGTACTGAACCTAAACCTGGTCTTCTGTAACCAAGGAAGGTTTCCAGTGGAGGGGCTATGACACCAGCCCAGCCACAAAACCTTCAACCTACAATTTGCCCTGCCTGTAAGATATGCTGGGGTACGGGTGGATCTCTGGGAGTCCAATTAGTGAGAATGAGGAGGGTTTATATGAGCGAGAATTGTTGAGACCAAGGTTGGATAAAGCACAGGGACAAATAGCCAAACGAACGGAAACAAATGAAATATGAACCAATGGCTGAGGGATCACCAACTGGATCAGGCCCTCTGAGTGGGTGAGACAGTTGATTGGCCTGATCTGTTTGGGAGGCATCCAGGCAGTGGGACCGGGTCCTGTGCTCATTGCATGAGTCGGCTGTTTGAAACCTGGGGCCTATGCAGGGTCGCTTGGCTCGGCCTGGGAGGAGGGGACTGGACCTGCCTGGACTGAGTCTACTAGGTGGATCTCAGTCTGCGGGAAAGGCTTTGCCCTGGAGGAGATTGGAATGGGGGGCGGGCTGGGGGGAAGGTGAGGGGGGTGGGATGGGGGAGAACAAGGGAATCCGTGGCTGATATGTAGAACTGAATTGTATTGCAAAGTAAACATTTAAAAAAAAAAAAAAAGATATGCTGGGATAAAGGTGACACAGAACATGTGGGAGTAGCCTAGCAATAACTCATTCAACTTGAGACCCATGCCACAAGAGGGAGCCCACTACGGGCATTGTCTGGAAGGCCAGGAACCAGAGCTGGATAGCCCAGAGACCTAGAATAGAACCACATACGACTGGCGCAAAAAAAAAAAAAAAAAAAAAAAAAAAGCCATGAAATCATTCTAATAATATTTTCTGCTATATTCATAGACCTAAGTAAACCTGGCATAATCCTCATTAGAGAGACTTCATCTAGCAACTGATGGGAGCAGATGCACAGCTCCACAGTTAAACATCAGGCAATCAGGCAGAGAGAGCAAAAAATCCTATGAAAGAAGGGGAAGAAGGATTGTAGGAGCCAGAGGGGTCAAGGACACCACAAGAACACAGCTCACAGAATTAACCAACCAGGGCTCATAGCAGCTCACAGAGACTGAAGTGACAATCAGAAAGCCTCTATGGGTCTGACCTAGGTCCTCTGCATCTATGTTATGGTTGTGCAACTTAGTGCTCTTGTGGGACTCATAACAGTGGGAGCAGGTGCTGTCTCTGACTCCTTGCCTGCTCTTGGAACCCCTTTCCTCCCACTAGGTTGCCTTGTCCAGCCTTAATACGAGGGTATGTAACTTGCTATGCCGTGTTTGGTTGATATCCCTGGGAGGTCTGCTCTTTTCTGAAGGGAAATGGAGAAGGAGTGGATCTGGGGGAGAAGGGAGGTGTGGGAGGATTCTGGGAGGAGAGAAGGCAGGAGAAATTGCTGTTGGGATATAGTATATAAGAGAAAAATAAATTTTAAAAAAGCTATGCTGATTAAGTCAGAGATACTTTATAATATGCACATCTTCACATGAGTGAAGCAGGGCAGCACATTTTTACACTTCTGTGAGTGTGTATGTGTGTGCATGGGACTGAATTAGATTTTACACAGTTGTATTTCAGAATTCAGAGTAAAGCATAGTCTCTTCATGACTTTGCTAGAATTACAGTGCCTTCCTCCTCCTTCTGTGTAAGTCCCAGCCCAGCAATGGTCAGGACCTTTTCATTGCAGGTCTGCATTCTAATATAAATAAAATGTCAAACACAAGAGATAAGTGAGTCAAGAAATTTTAATTGTGGTAATATTGTCCTCTCTTTAACCAAATTCCACCTAGGCTCCCTTGAATTCTCTCCTTATCTAGATTGAGCCTGAGCTTTCCTATTTTCATGCTGACTGTCCATAAGCAAGAATTCTGCTAGGTCAATTTAGCTGGGATTCCCACTCTATCTCTCCCCCTCAATATCTAATCAGCTTCTTCATTTCTCTCCAACATCTAGGTGATGCCTGATCACCTGGCCTGCCTTTAGCAAGAACCCTGTTAGGTCAATAAAGCAAGAATCCCCTCTTATTCCTAATGTGTCCTCTTAGAATTTTTTAATTCACTACTCCTTTTTTTCCCTCTGGTAATACACTCATACTTGCGCTTGTTATGTTCGAATTGATTTGCTTATTTTCCATGATCCCTCCCAAATATCCATATATGCATTGGTTTCTATTACATATCAAGATAATTCTACCTAAAGTGTATATCATCACTCTTTCAATAAATCTCACTAAATATTTTTTCATTAGCAACAGTAATATTTTAGGCCAAAATATTTACACAATTTACTATTTATTCTTTGTTATTTCATAATATGCAAGACATTCACATGTAATTTGAACTACATGCTTTCCTACATTAGAAGCAGGCCTTCCTGTGGAAAATTTTCTTTAAAATTAATATCACTTTTATTAGAACTCATGTTGCCAAGGAGCATAGAAACTGAGACTTGAAATGTCTTAGATGTGTTAAGGATGTTGCACAAAATTTCAAAACTGGTCTTTCAGGGATTAAAAGTAGATGGATTTTCCCATGCATATACTGAGTTAACATTAAAACATTATCTACAGATTATATATAACAGGATATGGTGCCTTTTGCCACCATTAAGTCTATGTTATGAAAACATAAACTAATATGTAAAGGCTGTGGGAATTTAGCTACCATAGCTTTTGTAGGAAACTAGCCAATTTCTATCATAATTATCATAGAAGAATCTCTCACAGGTATGAGGTTAATGACTTAATATTTTACCATCAATCTGGTTTAGGGTTAGGCTTCTAATATTAAAGCATTTCCAAAGATCTGTCACTCCGTGGATCAGAAATATTATTCATGAGGTATAGTTGGTAAAATGTGTAAACTGAGCAGGGCCCTCAGAACTCTCAGTGTTGAAGGGCAGACATTCTTGAAGGGAAGGTAAAACTGTGATGGGGTGTATGATTTGAGAGAGGTGGGGACTGGGCCCTTCTCTGTCACAGAATCTGTCTAGAGGACTTAGAATAATCAGTCTCAGCCAGGGTCAGTCTCATTGCTCTGATTTGTGCTAGAATAAATCTACTCAACTCTGGCCATCGACCAAAATTTAGAAAACTCATAACTGACTGTAAGAATAGTCACTTTATATTTGTTCATAGATAAAATACCTACATAAAGATAGGAAAGTAAAGACAAAATACTTCACATGGGAGGATATGTTTATAAAATCAGAAAGCAAAAGTATATTTCTTTTCTCACTCACAGAGTGAGCTTCCAGAGCTTTGGGCCTCTACCTCAATCCAATAGAACTAAGCAAGTCACACATCATCAAAACCAAGTAAATATCCTCTATTACTCCTTAAAATTCATACGAGAGCATTATGAAGTCTAATAAACAACATACAATTTTATTGTTGTTATGGTTTTAATGTACATGGGTACTTTGCTACATGTATGTCCATGAACCACATGTATGCCTAGTACCCATGAAGGCCAGAAGAAGGTGTTGGATGCCATCTTGGAATTGGAGATAATGATGTTTTGAGTAATCATGTGAATCCTCTGGAAAAGCAGACAGTGTTCATTACTCCTGAGCCAGCTTTCTAGCTACAAATTACATTTTACTCTTCATGAAACACAGTATCATTTTACTAATATAGTAAACTTTAAGAATAATTGTCAACATGCCTTTAGTTTCAAGAAACAATTTTCATGTTACTATTTAAATCTGAAGCATACGTTCTAACTAGAAAGCACAAGAGTCTTAGTTTACAGACTGCCATCTTTCAGACACTTTGCTATTCAACTGCAGTTTCTCTACATGAGTAAGAAGTTTTATTACGATGTAATTATGTTGTACCTTAGAGGTTTCAAGCAAAAAAATCACAAATATATGAGGTGACTACATACTTTTTTTTGCTTAGAAATAATTTTAAAGCTTTCCTACTAAGCCATTGTCATAGTAAATCACTACAGGCCTTCATTGTAATGGCCCATATTCAATTTCCTGTTAATATAAGGATATGAGGATGCATTCTTCTTGAAAGATAAGTAATGGGCAACATATAAATATTCTATTAAAAAGATAAAAAGGAGGAAATGAACTGGAACTATTTTAAATTATTCATGGGCCTTTGATGTTTAATATATTGCTTAAACAAAGTAAAAAGGTCCTTTGCACATGTTACTCAGGTTACACTCAAAACCCACAGGAAAATAATTTTCTCTCTCTAATAATACAAATATGAAGGAATAAACATAAGAACACAGGGAGACTCCATAATCTGTGTCTTCAAAGCTCAGACATTCCCCTGCTCCTTGGATATGTTCAATTTCCCACTAGTGATCTTTTTTTTTTAACAAGATGCTTTAAACTCAGTATCTCTCCCTACTCAACCTTTCATCCAGTCTTCCACTCACATGCTTATTTTAATGAATATTTCTTTCAAGTACTCAGTGACCCAAGACAGATACTAAGACTTCAAGAATTCAACCAGATCCTGACTTCAAAAATGTGCTCTGGCTTTTATACCACTAAACTGCTGCACAAATGCAGGTTCTCTTTGCTTCTCTCTAGAAGCCTAATTCTCTCCATCACTGGGCTTCTACTCATAAACTCTTAAGTCCCTCTCCTCTCTAAAGTGCATAACATCATTCATTTCTATGCTTAAAAGCCATCAACTCCAATTTGCCTACAGACCAGGGCCCTACTCCTCAGGGTCAGAATACATCAGTTATAGTTCTTCAGGATCCTTACACAGTACCTTACTCTCATCCCTTGTTTACAACTTGTACCAATTGTATTCCACTGTTTGCAGTCTTCTTTTTAGATTAAACTGTGCTGCATAGTGCTATCTATACACCTATGCTTCTGTACATTTCTAGATATTTCTGATGCATGCTTCTATTCTTTCAACCACCACTCAGCCTGTCGAAATTCTGAGCTAAGCTACAAAATCATCAGGTCAGCCATCCTCACCAGAATGCTTTCTCGGAGTGAGTCCAGCCTCAGGCCAACACAGGACAGCCTTACCTGTCTGCACTAAGACTCTGTAATATTTAGATGTTTAATGTGTTCGATTGCAATACAAGCTGTTGAAGGTCAAAATCCCTTGACCTCTAAACACCTAAAAGGTAGCTCAAGAGTTAAAAATGAAATACTTCAATAAATGTTTTTAAGGATTACCTAAAAATTAAATAAGAAAGTTAATTAGAACTTCAGCATTATCACATCCCTGGATGTATTTTGGGCTGGAAAACATGAAATCATTTTGAATTAGCAGCATTATAACCACACTAACTTCCACAGTTCTAATTGGAAAACTGACTTATGTGTGTGGCTGCAGTTTTGCAACCACGGATAGCACCTGTGTAGATTATTAATTCAAATGTACTTTGAGAACTGTGTGAATTACAATGAGCCATTCTCCTTGGAACACCACCTTCAAGACTCACCTTCTTATGTGTGTATGGATGTGTGGGTATACGTGTATATTAGCATAAGTTTAATTTTAATCATGTAGTGGCTGGTTATTAGTTTCTGGTATAATAAGGGCACTAAGAACTCCATGAACTACAGAAAAGACTAGTATGACAATGCTCTCAGAGTAACCAAGCACTTTCTGGTTTGGATTTTGGGCTTACTCCACAAAATGAAACTCAGACCTGGCATCACTATCAGGCACTACTATGCATCTGTGGCTAGATAAGTGATAGTCCCTAGAGCAGAATCTACTATGATTATGCTTCTAAATGGACATGGAATCACTCACTCCTAACAAAAGCTATCATTATATTCATAGATAATACACCTCTCAGTCCTAATCTAAGAAGCCTCTATGTGTAGTGGATCCTGATTAGCACAGTGACCCACAACTGGACAAGGTTCAGATAATAATAATGTTCCCAAAGGGAACATCTATACCACATCCCTACCCCCAGGGCCCACAGATCATTTGGAAACAGGCAAAAAGAATAGATGAGCCAGAGGTGGTGGATGAGTACAAAGATACATTATCTTATAGACAGAGCAGGGCAGGTGTACTTGTGACCTCACAGTGGTTGGGACAGCATGCACAAAACCTGCGCAAGGCCCAGCCTGACAAATTCCCAGATGCAGACAAAACACTCATATACATAAAAAAAGATAAAATTAAAAAAACCTATAAACTTAGGTGGGTAGAGAAATAGGGGTGACTCTGTGAAGAGAGAGAGGGGAGATGTTTTGAGCTTTCCAAGAGAGAAAAATGAGAAAGAACAAGAGGTCATAAGCACAATGAAAATAATTGAAACTTGAGACCGACTTTTGACGTAGGGCTTTGTTCTTGAGGTGGTGGCCTCCCCACCATGACTCAGGTACCATGCTGTCACAATGGCGGCTCTGTGTCCAGCGCCACTGTCACTCTGTGCAGAAGACTGAGCTTGAATCCTGTGTCTGTGTTTCACTAGGCTCTAATCTCACATTGGTGCATCTACAGGTGTGGAGTCTCAAGGGCATTGCTCAATAAGGTTTTCTCTGGTGGTTTTATGAAGAAAAGAGTTTCCTGCCTGAGACCCATGGTCTCAGCACATGCTTGGAATCTAGATGAAAGTGACCAGATGCACCCAGGTTTGCAGGGTACAGTGTACACCATACAGGGCAGCTATTTCTACACATGACATGGTGGTGCAACATGGTGATGGTGTGGGGATTAGAGAGTGTGATATGAGGTGGTGCAAAGTCCCTTCTGAGGCAGGATCCAAGAGAAATTAAAGGGTTATGGTAGGTAGAGTTTTCTTGCCTGGCCCACAGTCAGGACAAATCTTTGTCACCCGCCAGTCCCACAGCCACTCAGACGCAACCAAGTAAACACAGAGACTTATATTGGTTACAAACTGTATGGCTGTGGCAGGCTTCTTGCTAACTGTTCTTACAGCTTAAGTTAATCCATTTCCATTAATCTATACCTTGCCACATGGCTCGTGGCTTACCGGCATCTTCACATGCTGTTTGTCATCGAGGCGGCTGGCACTGTCTCTCTCATCCAGCTTCCTGTTCTCTCAATTCTCCTCTCTGTTAGTCCCGCCTATACTTCCTGCCTGGCAACTGGCCAATCAGTGATTTATTTATTGACCAATCAGCAACACATTTGACATACAGACCATCCCACAGCAGGTTATTGAAAGGGGGAGAAGTCCTTTGTTAAAGAGGCCATTTAAGAAATAAAATGGTATGAAGTTACTCTTTAGCAAAAGAGTCTTGTGAGGACAGAGAACAGAACGCCTACTGACCATGGCAGTTTTATCTGGGTCTTTAAATGAGAAAGCATGAGAAAGGACAATACATTATGCCCTGGACAAATGTTGAGGAATAATTTTCTATTTATAAAATTCTTGGTCTATGGCATTTTTTTGTAGTATGACAAATAAAACATTGACAAGTCATAGAAACTCTTTTAAAAGTAGGCTTTAATTCAATTAGCCAATTCCCTACTGGAAAATGACTAGGGATGATTCTAAATTTAAAATTTCATGGCTAGGAAGGATGTTAATTAAATGTATCTTCTTTTGTTTATACATTTGCCAAGCAGGAATTTGAATATAACATATGGTTTAGAAAACTCATCACTATGCACACTGGAATATGTTATGGAATTAAATAAAATAATTTTTTTGATAAAAAGAGAGGAGGTTAAAGTATTTCAAAAGCAGTCCCTTGTAATCTTTTGAGTGGTGTTTCCTGTCATGAGCAAGAGTCATAACTCAAACCAGAGCTGACAATTCTGTCACTTCAAAATGATTTGTTAAGGCTAACTTATGCAAATATAAATGTTTACAATTTATTGATTTGACAGAAATTTTACTTTACCTCTTAAGAACGGAGACTCTGACATATTTTAGAATAAATAAAATCACTATAAAACCAAACAAACTTTGCTACAAGTTACGTGAGTGAAATTAATATGTTTAACAGAAGAAATAAAATCATCTTTGGTTGTCTTTAAACATCTTAATACTCTGAAGAATCTTTATTAATTTATAAACTCACTCTCTTTTTTTCAAGGAAATAAATATAGGTAAAAAAATTTAGAATACAGCAGTCAATTTATATATCAATATCACATAGTTTTTTTTCTTTTAAAATATATTCTATGTTGAATGTAAAATTACTCATACTTGAAGGAAAAGAAAATATATAGAGACAACAGAACAACTTGCTAAATGATGTTGCTATTAATTTTCCAATAAATAAAAAATGAAATAACAACTAATTAAGCTAATGCTCCTTTTTCATATCATCTTCTTCTTAAAGTAGCCTTATATGCATTCCAGAAAGAAGCTGTTCTTATATTTACTCCCTGGTGCATAAAAGAACCTCTAAGCAAAGTGAACATTCTAGGGGGCACAGAACAAGATGCTCAGCACCAGCAGGTCCCTGTGTTTATTCTCCAGCAACAGGATAAAAACAAAGAACTTCCTCTATTGAAATGTAAGCACACTGTAAAGAGTTATGGAACCCAAGTTCTTATCTTCCACTAGAAAGGTTAATTTTCAGCAAGTGTCAGCAACCCCCTATGACCTGCAACAGCTGAAGTTGAACAAGTGACCAACACATAAACTCAATGCCCTTTCTCAACACATCTCTGTATCACAGAAAAATGACTTAAACTGAATGTCAAAAACTCCTGTTCTCACATCTCCCTGTGCTCCAATCCTTCCCATTCTTATCCTACCCTCCATCCAAACAGCCACAGTTCAGCTGTGTCCTTCACCTCATGACCTCATAGCCTCAGTTCCATAACTGCCAATGGATACTCAAGTCCCTGCCAACTACAGAATCCCCCCCCCCGCCTCTTTTTTGAGAAAGCGCTTGGGATCAATTGTTTAAGACACATTTTTTCTCGCTATCATACTTTCCATTATAAACTCAGTATTATGCTAGTAAGTATATTTATCTAATCCAAAGAGTTGTTGAAAATAATTTTTAATAATGTAATATGATTGAAGTTCATACCTAAACTGTAAAATCAAAAGAGAAAGTTCTTGATGGTATCAAAAACAATATACAGTTGCTATAGAGCAATCATTTTCACTGTAAAAGTATTTTGAATCTAAATGACAAGTTTTCTATATAGTGAATTAAATACATAATTTATAGCAAAGCAACTCAAAGAGGAGCTTGCATTAGAACAGTAAGTGTGAGATTTTCCTAGTCTATAAATCACATGTCATAGTTAGTGGATGCCCCCTGTGAGTCTTTACAGAGTGTAGCTAGGATGGAAGAGGATCCATATGAAAATGGCTTCATGGGAAAAGAACACACTGGCTTTGTAACCAAAAGGACTAGGTTGAGGTGGGGTTAGATTCACATATCCCATGTCTCAGCTGAGCATCTTCTGAGCAGTGTCCCATGTTCACTTGCTTCTATCACCCCAGTCAGATGACATTTGATCTAAGTGTTACACCTCAGCATCACCAAATCAATGGAAAACCTAAAGTCTCCTCAGCTAATCCAATTCCAAACAACTTAGAGTGAAACAAAGATTAGTCAACTCCATCAACAATGACTTGGATCTGCCAGTGTGATCACATTAATTCAAAGAGACTGAGAAAGCATGTCCAGGGCCTGCACAGGTCTGCACCAGGTCCTCTGCATCTACATTATGGCTTCCAGTTCAGTGTGTTTATGAGATTCCTGAGTGTGTGAGTAGATTTCCGATTCTTGTGCCTTTTCTTGGGCTCTTCTCCTTCTGTTCGTTTGTTTTGTTCAATTTGTACGTGTTAGCTTTTGTTTTATCTTAGTATATAATATATAATATTTAATCTAATATTTATAAAATCCCTTAAAGGCCTGCTTGTTTTCTAATGGTAGACAGAAAGGGAGTGGATCCAGATGGGAAAGAAGGAGAAGAGGACCTGACAGGATCAGAAGGAGAAGAAATCAGAATCAAGTTATATTATGTGAAATAAAAACCTGTTTTCAATGTATTTATTTATTTATTTTGTATCCCAGCTGCAGTTTCTCCTCCCTTCTCTCCTCTCAGTCCCTCCCACTTCCTCCCCCATACCCTCTCTCTCTTCCTACTTCCTCCCCCAATCCTCTCCTCCTCCATTTCTATTCAGGAAAGAAAAAAAAAACCCTATTTTCTTTTTATTTTTAACTTATTTATTTTATGTGTAAGTGCTCTATCTGCCTGTACACATTTATGCCAGAAGAGGGCATCAGATCCTCCTAGAGATGGTTGTAAGCCACCATGTGGGTGCTGGGAATTGAACTCAGGACCTCCGGAAGAGCAGCTAGGGCTCTTAACTGCTGAGCCATCTGTCCAGCCCTGCCCCCCCTCCCCCCAAAAAAACTATCTTCAATAAAAGGTAGAAAGTGCATGACTGTAAAGAGCAGTGTGCAAAACAGATTAAGGCCTGTTAGCACCAAGAATGGGAAGGGTGCCAGCACCAGATAACAGGTCACCAACAGAGCAGAGGCCATGCATTATTTTAATTGCTTCTACAATTATAGGAAAGATGATCACAAACACAAATATATAATTACTCAATAAAGTTATTAATTGCTCTGTCTATGCACTTTAATTTTTAAGGTCCGTGATACCTTTAAAATAGGATATAAACATCCACAAAATAAACATATTCAGTGGGGAGTTACTTGGCCATATAGCAGACATTCATAAATGACAGAGCTTTGCTTACCTACAAAAGTATATTTTTTATGTTGAAACAAGAGAACAATAACAGGGTGGGAACTTACACAGACTCTGTCATGTGTGACAACTGTACCTATAAATGTATACTAAAATGACAAACTAGTGAACAATTGTAAGCAAGAATATGAATACATTTCACAGCATAGATACATCATCAGTACAACACTTGTCTAAAACTGATCTGTCTTCATTCTGTGTTCCTGTGTCTTCAAATATAGAAACAGTCATTTATTTATAGAATGGACATCTCTGAATGAGGGACTCATGACCTACTTGAGGGAAAAATGAATGAAAGTTCAAGGGTCCTTTAGAAGGTAAGCGAATGAGAGGAATATGGGGCAGGTTTTCCTCTGGGTTCTCAGTGTCCCCAGCTTCACACATGGAGGCAGTTTGTTCTGATCCTCGTCAGTATCCAGAAAAACATCATTATCCTCCTGATACTTACAGAATGTCAGCATCAGTTGTACCACTGAACTTCATATTTTGAAGTCATCTTACTAGTATAATATAAACACAGTGATGCAAAAGAGGAGAAAATTCATTGCTTCATTTCTAGCCTTACTGCTTCTACTAATAAACTACATCACTGAAAAGCTGTAAATACACCTCTAGTTTTTATAAGTTTAATCATTTAAATGTTCATAGATATTGATTATCAAAAGGAACTTCAGAGCTAAATTATTTCTAAATGAAACAAATGACGTGTTGTTTTCTCCTTATATGGATAGCTAAGCTAGGAGACAATTTGTGAAGAAGTTCTATAAATTATTTTGTTCTGCCATTATAAAATATGAGGAGGCTGTGTTTATTTCTATTTAAATATAAATTAATAGGAGTTGTCAAATATTAGGTAACTTTACTTTAAAAATTTTTAAAGGACATAAAATAAGAAATTTAGTAATCACTATTTTTATAAGATAGGATACAAAATATCCTGTTACCACGCTGCTGAGCCCCAGCAATGCTGTGTCCCACCTATGAACCTGGCGTTCTGTGAACACATCTGTAAAACAGTCACTGCACATCTGGCCAACTCACACCTGTCCTGAGTGTCTTCTAGGACCAAAACCTTTTTTTATAGCACAAAAGCAATGACATGAGTAGGTACAATAGAGGATTTCAGAAAGTACCAAGTGAAACAACCCAGAGACAGTGTTGTAGAAAGAAGAAATAACACATTAAATAGACAACATTACACACATATATATGTATATATATATACATATATATATATAAACTTGTAAAAGAGGGTTTTCTAAAATATGTACAACAAAACATTGAATCAATTATTTTATTATCTGAAAAACAATGAAGGCTCTTAAAATCGCTTTACACTGGGAAAGATTTAAATTGGATTTTGTAATAAAGCATAAGTTACCTGAGCAACATCTGTAATTCTCCCTAAGTTATATTAATAACATATATTGAAATGATGGGATGGAACTAGGGACATCTATGTAAAAGAGCAAATTTTAAAGAAACAAAAAAAAAGCTAATATTTATTACTTTGGTTTAAAACACAATCAACTAAATCCCTTTACTAAACAACCAGCGGGTGCAGTGGCTATGTACTGGTTTAGCACACCAACAGTCGGTGTAAGCTCATAGATTCATGACTGTCTTTAAATCCATGTCACTAAAGTCATGTCATTAAAGTATCTGTTTCAACTAAGGCAATCTTCATCCCTTGGTTCCATGTATGGCTTTATGCAACTGTTTTACAATAAATGTCACCATTTAGTTGTTACATAACTTTGAAACATAGAAATATTTCCAAAGTAATATAGAAAATGCAAGAGAAATATGACAGCATTAATAAACATCTCTATTTTCATACAGCTGATACAGTTTCAATCATTAAATACAATCTAGCTGCTTCATTGTTAATGGAGAGCAATTGTTTTCTCTGACTTAAACAAGTTCATGTCACAGACACTTGCCATCATTTCTAAAGGTCAAATCACCAAAAAATGAAATTTCTAAAGCTCTTTGAACATCTGTGTTCTTTCCCATAAAGAAAACATGGATTGTGAATAACTATATTCTTAGGAAATATGTGGCTCAAGATGTCAGATCAGAGTGGACTTAAGGGGTCCAAAAGTCTCTGAAGCCACCTTTCCCACCTGTAGTTTTTGACTGCTTGCATTTTCTAATGTTCTTTTCTCTGCTGTGGTTGGTAAAGCAGGAGCAGACATCTCACCACACTGCTCTGCATGACAATGGAGCCCCAAACAGCTGTGATTACTGAAGAGCTGAGAGGCTAGTCTCAGAAGAAAATTGTTCTGAGAAGTGATGGAGAAAAACAGAAGATGCAGCAGAGACTGCTCACCCCAGAGAGAGTCAGTCAGCATCCCAGTCTCTGAGTATTTAACATCTCTGCATCTGTCTCCATGCACGCCCATGGACTTAACTCCTACAGCACTGAGATGCTCTGGGTGAATTTCTGTGCATTAGAACCAATGAGTCTTGAACAAAATGAAAATGATAAAATGTGCTCCACAAAAATTTTCATAACTCAAAAAATAAAATAACATAAGATATATACATACAATCCCTGTTACTACTGGAAGACTCATAGGAGCCAAGACTGGAACCTTTTGAAAATCCACCAAGGTATCTATTGGACATCTCAGTACAGACCTGAGAACCAGGACCGCAGTGTTTGAACTGAAGCACACAGTGGAAAAGGACTCATGAGAAAAGACACAGAGGAGTAGGCAGACACTGAAAACAAAGGGGACTAAGAAAACACATCTGACCACAAAGTCTCCCCTGAGCAAGATCAGCTAGCAGGTACACATTGCAGAAATCTCATAAGAGACTGTAAACTATAGTTACAAGACAGATAAGCATTCATCTTACCAAGTCCTTTTTGAACTGTGGAATTCAAGGATAAGACTCACAAAAAAAGAGACTATAATGCTCCACTAGGCAGCATTATATGACCAGTGGTAGGCTTCTGGGTATCTGAACTTATGCTGCCACAGGGAATGTTTTAAGTTTTAACTTTTCCAATTCTTCCATGAAGAACCACAAACAGCCAAAGCAATTCTAGTGAAAAGAGCAATACTAGAGGTAATATAACACCTGACCTCAAACAATACTATAGAGCTAGAGTATTATTGATAGCCTGGTACTGCCATCAAAATAGACAGGGAAATAAATAGAATATAAAAGACCCAGAAATAATAGCAAAGCTTAATTTTGCCCACTTAATATTTGGTAAAGGAGACAAAAACATACTTTGGATAAAAGATACCCTAGTCAATGAATGGTGCTGGCAAGATTGGCTTTCTACCTGCAGGAAAATGGTATTGGTTTATATATTTCTCTTTGTATAAAAATCAGTTCCAAATGGATCAGAGGAATGCCTAGTCATTATTGGTGAGGTGCAAATTAATATAGCCATTGAAGAAATAATTTTAGAGATATCACAAAAAATTAAAATGACCATATGACCCAGCTATTTTATTTCTGGGCATATACCTAGAGAACTCCAGGTCCTACCATAGAGATATTTATATTGCCATATTTATTACTGCTTTACTCACTATAGCAAAGAATTGGAATCAGCCTCAATTGTACATCAGTAGATGAATGGATAGTGACATTTTGGTATGTATATATATTGAATATATGTATGTATGTATATATATATCATGTATTTGCTCTCACCATATATTTATATATATGAGATATATATATATATAAATCATATATATAAAGAAAATGAAGGAACTAATTTATAGGTAACATTATGGTAATTAAGCTAATGCAATAAATTTGGGACACTGATATTTATTGATTTCCTGAGGAGTAAGTAACCTTACTAGATCTCCAGCCACTCTCTTGTCAGTTAATGCACAGAAAAACAATAATTTAGGAACACTAATAACACAGAAAGGATGTGTGATTGTTTATAGAGTTTTAGTTTATAGAAAAAGCCAGGAAAGTGTTGGCACAGTAGGCACTTCTCAATCCAAAAGAATTTCAGGACTAATAAGGTAGATGTCTACATAAAGACACCTGACTATGGACTGTCCTATGGTGCAAGCCATAACTCATTCCTTAGTCCCAGCAAACCAAGAGAACAATTAAATGGATTACCAAGTGGGTAATTCTGTGTTGTATGTATGACCAGTGATCCTAGGGTTACAGCTACAGAAAGGATGAGGGAGCAACATGAACCCAGCTCTGAGTATTTACCATTATCTAGGAGAGCAACAGCATAGGCATGTGTAACAGGTGTTAATTCTGGCTTCATTCTTTCAATATGCAGTTTCCGCCCTTCTAAACACAATGCTTTGTTCCTTAAATACCAGCCTCTAGAGCAACATACAATTTCCTTATCATGATTACTCCACAGCAGAATGTTATTTTTTCTTCCAAATGTGGGTGTTGGGGTCTTAATCTCATGTATGCAAAAAAAACATGAATATCCACAGTTTAGAAATAAATTAAGAACAGCACAACAAGAGAAACCATGGAAAATAACCTGGTAATAAATGTGATTGGAAGTGGGTCTGCATGCTTACTGTGTACCTGTATAAGAAAAGATTAGAAAACATTTTTTCATGTATGGTAGAAGAATAGAACAATAGCTTATTATCTGTAATTGGAGAAAATAATCTTGCTAAAATTAAGTTTTGCTTAATGAAAAAAATAGGTTATTTATACTTTTTTCTTAAATTATGCTACAGGAACCAGTAGTAGGTAACACATTTTGTTAGAAATGCATAAATAACATAAAACTCCTGGACCACCCTCTCCTGCTCACTAAGCATGAATTTTACTTTTTAATCAGAATTCCCACTATAAGCAATAAGCAATTTTCACATTACATTTGGATATTCACTAATTCAGATTACCCAAAACTTTATATTTTCATGTATTATATTAATATCTTCATGCTACTGTCAAAATTAACTACTTACTCAAAGACATTGAAAACATGAAAAAGGATAGAACTAAGAGAATTCAAAACCCACTAAAAGAAACCAAAGAACACAGATATATCATCTATAAGACAAGCTTGAAAATGATTTTTCAAAGCATTAATACAATGTACCCACAAATACATATATATATTTCAGGTAAATTTTACACAAGCACAAAATTAATGAATGAGCCTTTAACATTGAGAAGTAGGTATTATTTACTAAAATACAATTAGATTTAGGATGCAATCAATGGAAATTAATAACAAGTATCAACCACCCACAGACTGATACCAATTTGGGTGAGTTTTATTTTCATTTTATTTTTAAATGATTGCATTCTATTGAAGAACAGAGGGTTCTCAAAATTTAGCACAGAGAAATAAAATGCTTGT
Source organism: Peromyscus eremicus (assembly GCF_949786415.1). Lineage (NCBI taxonomy): Eukaryota > Metazoa > Chordata > Mammalia > Rodentia > Cricetidae > Peromyscus > Peromyscus eremicus. The sequence goes on from NC_081429.1 coordinate 41,298,507, forward strand.
TATATATAATTATAATTAGTCAGGGATTAACAACTGAAATCTGAGTTGATTAGAATCTATGTTGATTAGGAAAGAGCATCCAACCTTATCCCCAGGGTTTTGGTCAGGCTATTATGTTTCTTTTTTGCTATGACTCTCCTAATCAGATGACTACAAGAACACTGTGCTGGCAAAGGATAAGCCAGGATGAAAAGCACATCACCAGCAATTAATTATTTGGGGATTATTTGAAACTGCTAACTGTGGAAAACAGCTAATAAAAAAAAAATCCTTACATGCCAGCTTTACAAGAAGCATTCAGAAAATATGTAGATGATTCTGGTATTGGGTCTGACATGCTATGAAGGCCACAGCGTGCACTGTTAACTGTAAGTCTAGTAATGGAAGCAGGGATGGCTAACCAGAGAAATCCTATTCCCTGAGCAAGGGCGGCTTCTGTGCTACCACTGCGTGGTTCTGCACCATCATCATTCCGACCAGTCCATTTGGCTTAGCATCAGACAGCTGTGCAGATGTTGCACAAAAATAATTAAAAATTCTAACTGATTTTTAGTTGACAAAGGGTATGCCAGATGTTCCACAGTGAGCTTGGGTCATTATTCCATTTGTCAAAAAATTCTGCAAAGAACGTTAACTTACTTACAATTTTGGTAAAATAGCTACGAAGCAAGTGATTTACCTGCCAACACACTTGGAATATTAAAATATTGGAAAGTCCCTGATCTTTGGATGATATTATTTAAAGTTAAAGAATCAAATAACTGGAGGGGGAGAAGAAAAATTATTTCATGGGGATAATTATTTTCTTTATGAATGACTCTCCATTAAAACCTCCTTAAAATAAACTAATTAAATAAGTTTTCTAATGTTTAGACACTTTGCTTCTATATTTTAAGTCTACCAAGATTCTTAGCAATTTCACCATCAAATGGGCACAATTCCTCCAGTTTCCTAGCGACATCATTACTTTATGCTTAATGACCTCTCTCCAGCCTCCCACTGTAACAGAGTCTGGAATTCTTCCTTACACAACTATTTAAATGCAGCCCATCACTATGATCTCTAATTTAAAGACATCCCCATTGTACAAGCTTTCATGCGTCCTACGGCAATATGAACCTTGCAATTCATTCACATGGTGATCTCAGTATGACCAGCATTTCCCTTTCCCTTGCTGTTATTTTCATCAAAAACTGTTTCAAAGTTCCAACAATCCCTCTATTTACTTCAGACCATCAAAGATCTTTCTTCTGATTCTAGCCTTAACTGGGAAAAGGACAGACACCTTAAAGAGTCTTGTCTAATTAAAAGACCATCTACCATTCTGAGTTCTGAACTAGGAATCACTGGCTAGTGCTCCTCTGTTCTATTCCTGTACTGTCTTGGTCAAAAGCAGGGTCGCTCTTCTGCTGCTTTTTTTCTGCTAATTTTCTTTCTTTGTTTAATTTCTGAAATCACTGTTATTTCTCAGCCTCCATTTCATCCACAGCAGTTTAGAGTGATCATAGGAGAGGGTCGCTCCTCTCAGCTGCTGGACCCTCCTAGGTTGCTCTTTTCTTCATGCTGTGACTCACAAAAATTCACGGCTGGACTAGCTCTCCAAAGTTTTCTAAGAGATATGTTCTAATTTTCTCTTATTGGAAAAGGTGCTTCAAAAATAAAATAATTCCTTTGTTGGAACGTATGGTGAGTTCAAATTCACTCATAGCCTTGTCTGTCCCAACAATATAAGCTCACTGAAGAAAATGGCTTTTTTATCTGGCCATCACTTGCTCTCATACCCTTACAAAAAAAGGCCAGAATGTAGCATTTAACACATACAGCATATTCTGAGGACGGAGGAGCATGTAAAAATAACACCAAAGAGCAGAAAGGAAGCAAAGCACCCATGAGTACATTGCCATCACCCTGCGAGAGAATCAAGAATGAGGCTTCTGGCCACAGAGCATAACACTGACTCATTCCATTTAAGCCATTCTCAAGCATATTAATAAATTTGCTATGAATAATATTTAGGTATTAGTGGCCATTAAGCAACAGAATTTTTAAGTTTTCAAATATGTTTATTTTGTGATTATATTTCCCCATGACAATGGTGTGATTAAGTTGTGGACTCAGAGACAGATGCAGACTACGTCTTGGATTGGTAGTTTGGTAGCTGTTTTGCCTGAAACAAGTCATAGGTTCAATTCCCTAATATAAGTTAATAGAGAGAAACATGCTATAAAAATTACAAGATTCTCAAGTGCTAAGTACCAAAAACACTGCCTGACACATAAGATGTGCTCGGTGGGTGGTAGGAAGCCATATTTGTTGTTTGCAACAACAACTGCTGCAATTGTTCATGTACTGCAAGCCATGTACCACAACATGTCACCACAGGGATTTATCAGCACCCCATTTAAAATACTCTACCTATATACTAATTTGCTTCAGGTTTGTGCAACTAGAGCATTTAATAAAAGTATCAAGGAATTTTTCAAATATTTCAGCCTGATCAACTAGACAGATATATTCTCCTCCTCCTCCTATCTGAGTCAGCCACTGAAATACCAACAAGAGAGAAAAATGTCACTTTTGTGAGAATACAGGGAAAGTAACCCTGAAATAGAAAGGTGGATTATCCCAAGCACAGAGAGCCAGAAGTAGTTTAGGACAAAACGGCTTACTCTAAGTGATGCTGTTTTCTCTTCAGTAAACAAGTTCACTGTTCTCCTGTTCATCCACAACTGGAAAACAGGAAGGGTAATGGGCAGTGCTGGCCTCCCATCTGCACTTCCTTTCACATATATGCTGCCTATGTTCAGCATATCCATCCAAGGGTTGCAATGCAACAGCAGAGGGACTGAAACAAGCCACCTTTCCATCCTTCATATGTCCCAACAGTGAACACTGAGGAAGAGGACTAGAACACACACAAGGGGAAACAGAAAACCAAGACAATGTGCTATGAGGCGTCTTGTTGGCACACTGATTTTCATCATGCATTCAGAGAGAGGATGCCAAGGAGGTCATCAAGGTGAAACCAGATCACAAAGTGGAATCCTGCTGCAACAGAATTGCTTCACTTACAAAGAGGAAGTTCCTCTCTTCCCTGTCTGCTCCCTCCTTTTTGGCCCCTTTCCCAGTTCATGAGGCTGAAGTCAGAAGATAATCATCTTCAAACAGGAAGAGAGACCTCACCAGAGCCAATCCATGCCAGGACTCTGGCCTAGGGCTTTCAGTCTCTAGGATGGTAAGAAAATAAACTGATGTTTAACACACCAAGTCTATCAAATCTGGGTGATTTTTTTTATTCTTTTATGGTACCCCAACCTATACACTAATAAGAGAAGAAACAAAAATAACTCAAAATGAGAAGCAAATTATGATTGACATCATTGGTGATTCAAAACTATGTACTTCATTTGTGAAAATATCACTTTAAAGGAGTACAGAATAACTTTAACTTACAACCATGAAAATACAAATGAAGTCCATTCAAGTACTGAAAGAAAAAGAAAATTAATCCCCCAGTCTAAAGAAGACCAAAACAATGGAATTTAAACGTTTTGTAAGAAAAGAGGCAATAAGATCAATATTTGAATTTTACTATGATAGACTGAATGTTTGTGACACCAAAAGAATGTCTATGATGAAATCCTAACCCCAAGTGTGATATTAGGAAATGGAGCCATTTGCTATTAAGCCCTTCCAACATGGAAGCTGACATCCATGATGAGAAATTGACTCCCACCAGGCATCATATCTTTGAACTCCCTGATCCAGGACTTCCCAGACCAGCCCCCAAAAATGTGTAAATAAGCTGTGGATGTTTGAAATTTTCCAGTTCATAATATAGTTTAAATTCTGAATTAACTAACACAGTGACACACATTCACACACCCCTGTCCCTCAACAAAGGGATGAGAAATGAGAGATGAAAATGAATATTATGAGTTATGAGAATGAACTCTACTGAGGCTAAATACAGGATCGTGCGCAATGAAAATTGTTGTTAATGGCAAAATAACATGTTTACACTAAAATAAAATGTTCACACTAAACTTACATCTGGCTTAATTTTTGAACATGGGCCAACAAACATCCTGTCAAGACACAGCCTGCTCATCCTCAACTTACAGTAAAAGTCTGTAGCATTTGTTTCCCTGTTAGCAGCTCTACAGTGTGAAGGACCATGGGAAAATATCCTCAACAATTCCAGAAGATGACTTTGAATGCTGAGTTCTTAGGTTAATGATATATTAAATCAAAATAAGGGCATTTCAGACATGTAAGAATTTAGAAATTGCACTTTTCATGCTTTATCTTTCAACTCTCTAGGAAAACTTTTTTAAAGTTTATTTTAAATTTATTTTCGTTTTGTGTGTATGGATGTTTTGTCTGTATGTATGTCTGTGCACCATGTGAGTATCCATGGAGTTAGGGATGATTGTAAACTGTAATGTAGGGACTGAGGAGCTGACCCAGGTCCTCTAGAAGAGCATCCATTACTCCTAACTGTTCATCCATCTCTCCAGCCCTGCAGAAGATATTTTTTACTCAAAATAAAAAGAAAGAAAAGAAAAAAAGACTTCAAGAAAGAGGTGTTGATTTGATCAAGAATAGGATCCTAATAAAGAGAAATTTCAGACTGACAGCTGGCCAGAAGGTCTAGCAGGAAGTCATTACATATGAGCATGTTCAAGACACAAGGTGATGACAGGCAGAGATGTAATTATGCAACAGGAGGCCCAGACTTTTCCTGTAAAGGAGCCAAAAAGGAAGCATTTGTAAATTCTTTTAAAAAGGCAATATTATTTAAAATATTTTTGTTGAAATACAGCAAATGAATTTATGGCATAATTATAAACATAAAGACAACATCTAAGGAATGAAAATCCTCTCACTCGTCATTAATCATAATCTTCCTGAGGCAGCAAAATTTTGTTCCAGGTGAAGAAATGTGCATTACTTTGCATGAACATGATCATAATGCCTAGACAGTGGCAGTCAACAACCTTAACATTAAGATTAAACTTACTAAAATTGCTTCAGGGGGCTGGAGAGATGGCTCAGAGGTTAAGAGCACTGGCTGCTCTTCCAGAGGTCCTGAGTTCAATTACCAGCACCCACATGGTGGCTCATAACTATCTGTAATGAGATCTGGTGCCTTCTTCTGGTGTGTAGGCAGACACGCTGGCAGAACACTGTACACATAATAAGTAAATGAATCTTAAAATTGCTTCAAAATAGCTGGGTGGTGGTGGCGCACGCCTTTAATCCCAGCACTCGGGAGGCAGAGCCAGGCGGATCTCTGTGAGTTCGAGGCCGGCCTGGTCTACCAAGTGAGTTCCAGGAAAGGCGCAAAGCTACACGGAGAAACCCTGTCTCGAAAAACCAAAAAAAAAAAAAAAAAAAAAAATTGCTTCAAAATGAATAGATAGTAAAAAAAATAAATTATTATAGCTGATACCTACTCTGTTACCTGAAGTGATTAATGTACTAACAGACAATCACAATTTGAGATGTGAACAGAAACTGGTAACAATTTAATGTATGTTATTTTCCTTATCATTTTAATCAAAAGTAGAAGGCAATGGATACCAAAACGAATGCTAATTGTCATTAGTTAAATTGGCAAAGACAACACAACAAACAAAGATGAACAAAAGCAAGGAGAAGCAGTTTTAATTCTACTGTGGAAAATTCATTTTCCCCCTAGAGCTAACATAACAAGAACTGCAGAAAACTTAGTCTACCACCACAGGATAAAAACCTGAAGGTAACCAAGCCACAGTTGTGCCAAAGGATGAGAACTAAAAATACAGGCAGAGAGAACTGCTTGTTGTATACTTAAATTGTGTATTGTAAGTTTTGATGCAAACTTTTTAATATTACCATACAACCAAGTGCATTCTCATGTCACATTGTTTGAAATGTATATGTATTATTTTCCCATGAAGGAGAAATAGCAAATTATGCTAGTTCAATCAGTTAAAAGACAATTTATTTATTTATTTATTTTTAAAGAGACAATTTATAATCATTTCTTTTGTTTTCCATAAATAGCTAGTATTCCAATATTTCAGCGGCATGCTAAGTTCAAAATATTTCATTCATTATATTACAGAATGCTTTCGGATCCATATTCCTTTTATCTTACAGAAAGTTTCCTTCAAAAATACAAAGAAAAACTTAATAGGGTAGACAGTGCAATTTTACATTTCTAACTTCTGAATTGTGCTAATTAAAAGCACAATTGTTACAATATATAAGCAATAGATGAGTGTCATGTGTCTATACCCAGGCAGGAAGGGTAGAAAACTGCCTACATGTTAATCATTCACTTTTGTACCTATTTTCATAAAAATAATATTTATGGTTAATACCACAAAATACAAGAAAATACATATGGAAATTATAAATATATTAGCATAATAATACTGTGGCTAAAATACTAATTTTCACTCACAAAAGTAATGTAAGACTAATTATGTTAAGTGCTCCCATGTTGAAAATGAGGCAATTTTTGGTCTTGTAGTAACACTAGTATATATTTATGTATTTGTAATTAGAAAAACATCATCTCTCTGAATCCTTAATCTAATGCCCCACTGGGAAATTACATCTCCACATTTAAAAAGCCAATGGAAATTTACAAGATTTGAGTTATTTTTAGCCTTGTTATACTTGTTAAATCTCTCTTACTGTGAGAGTAATTAAGATAAAAATACAAGCACTCTAATCTTACATATATACCAAGGAACTGTTTAAATATAACCAGTGAAACCTGAAACCTAGTTTGTGGTTTAGATTAAATCTATAAGAAGTCTGATACGCAAATAGAAATACTAGTGTTATGCCTGTCCACTTTTTAAGTGAAAAACTTCCCCTTGTTTCTTTTTAAAATTATTGGCAGTTACCAGTGGGAGAAGTGATGGAACTGACAATAATTTAATCCTTCCTCTGAAAACCTCCTTGGCACATTGTCTTCCCAAGGCTAAAGGTGCATCTATTGCTGACTTTCTACGTTGAAAGGAGCACAAACACTAATATTGAATTGAAGTCTATATAATTCACAGGTGACTTAAGAAGACGGCTGTTCTTTCTTCTTTTTAAGACAAATACAGAAAAACATGGTTCAGGATTACAGTTGTTATTCTGTTCAAAAGAAGACAGGCATAGAACAAGTACTTATATTCGTCTTATTATTTTGTTGTGGGATAAAATTGATAGTTTAATTTGTTGAATATTTGAGACTCTAGATGAGAAATCTAAAATTCTTTGCAGCTGTATAGCACTGAAGGGCAGTAAAGCATTACTGGGAGTCATAGTCATTGTCACATTTTCATCAACTTACAGATGGGAAAACACTAAACAGTGCATAGCCAATGTCTTGAAGTTGAATATGGTTTATAGAAGTACATTTTATGGGTCTTTCAAATTATCTGTAAGAAAACAAAATCATGATGGGGAAACCTACAGAGACAACCAAACCAAACCAAACTAATGGGAATTCATGAAATATAGATCAATAGCTGTGGAGCCTGCAAGGGACTGAACTAGGCCTTCCGAATAGCGAGATAGTTGTGTAGCTTGATCTGCTTAAGGGGCCCCCTGGCAGTAGGACCAGGATCCATCCCTGGTACATGAGCAGGCTTTTTGGAGCCCACTGTCTATGATGGGACACCTCTCACAGCCTTGAGGCAAGGGGAGGGGCTTGGACCGGCCTCTACTAAATGTACTTCCCATGGGAGGTCTTACCTTATTGTAGGACAGAATGGGCATGGGTATGGAGGAGGAAGCTGGAGGGGCAGAAGGAGGGAAGAAGGGAATCTTTGATTGGTGTGGAAAATGAATAAAATTTTTTTCTTAATTTAAAAAAAAAGAAAACAAACTCAATGAAAAAGAACCAAATTCTTATTGTTGCCAGAATAGAATCAAATATATTATACCTTCTGACTTTTACTTTCAACACAAAACTGTATTGTATGCTAAGTTTTCTTGACCTTATTGTATTTAATGACATACTAAATATCATGTTGTGGACTTAGTGAAGATGAAGTGTTTTATAGACTTTACCTTTTCCGTCAGTTTTGGCCTCACTATAAAACTGAGCTCAGAAGAGCTTTCAACTTTTGGTTCCTAGCACATAACTATCATGCAAACTGACAAATTCAATCTCTGCAGAATGAAAAAAATCTAAAATATTAGCATTTAATATTATCTATGTCACAGCACTTCCAATAATTTTTCATCAAATAACATATTTTTCTCACCAAACAGTGATTTTTGAAAGGACAGCTGGGCTTGTATATGAATTCATCTGCTATACATTTTTAATTTCTAGTACTTCTTGGTGTGATGCTTTGAGGAAGGAAATGGAGAGTGTGAATGTGGAGATCATTTTTTCAGTTGTTTTCCAGGTACCAACATATTTATATCCATTTGATCACAAGCATCAGTGTGAGAAATAATAAAATTTTGACTCGTGATTATTAATTAGTGTGATCCCATGTATTGCACTCAAAATGGTTGAAAAGGAAATTTCTTAAATCTCACCTGGAAAAACCACATATCCTTCAGAAGACAAACCATGTAAAACACTTATAATGCATTTCATTGTATTCCCTTCATTTACCCTCAAAAGAGGAACAAGACAGAATACTTAAATGGTTTATGCTTTTCTAGTTTTTCAAAATTGTCCCCAAATGCCTTTTAATAAAGCTAGAAGAAGGAGTTGAGGGTACACATGTGGTGCATATCCAGAGACCTAAAAAAAATAACAGAACAAACTAAGGAAAGATAGATATTAAGAGTTATTAAGAGTTACAATGGCAGAGGTATAGGTCTAGGGCAGATTTAAGATGAGTGGCAACATCGATCATCACACAGGATCTGACCAGCAGAACCAAACTATTGGAGGGTAACCTCAGGACACATACAACTGTTTTCACATTTTAAGAAATATTAACTTAAGTATATGCCATGCAGTATGCTAATTTTAAACATTTTATTACAGTAAAGTGTGAGCTTGTGTCTGTGTTGTGTAGAATGCAGACAATGGAATAAAATACACACAGATTTTTCTGATGAAAAGCATGATCTCAATGAAGAGACTATAGAAATAACCTACCAAGGAAAATATAGTCACTTAATAAATAAAATCAAGTGCAGATTCACACAGATCTGAATGAAGACCCATTTGATATAGAGAAAAAGTGATCAAATACAAAAGAAAAATATTAATATTCTTGTTTTAGGTATGATATTCTGATATAAGTTAAAATGAAGGGTAGGAAAAGAAAAATGGTAAGCTGAAATGAAATGAAATGAAACAAGAAAAAAGAATTTGCTGTAAGTCAAGATATGCATTAAAGTTGTTAGGAATTAAAACTGTAAACTTGACATTCTTAGCTTTAAAATGCCATGTCTTGCTTATATTTAAGTCTATTTAGGGAGAAACAAGAATGAACCAGGAAGACATTGTGCTAAATGAAATAAACTAGGTGCAGAAAACACAAACACTTTGCGTTTATCCAGAATGCTATTCAACTTTCAATATCTCATTTGTGCATTTTAATTGCATAATCACATTCTGATTGCAGAGGCTTGCCTCAAATTTGTATCAAAGCAAAAGGAGACAAAAGGGGTTACATTAAATTAAAAAGTTTATGTGAAAGAAATGAACAACAGGGGAAGGAAACAAACCAGATATTCATCAACATACAAACAAATAAAGAAAATGTGATACAGGAACACACAACTGAATAGATATTCACATATTGTGTAACTAGATTATGTTGTCTAACTTTATTCTTCCATGCATGGGCCTCTAACTTGATCAGCATTTGTTAAAGAAAATGTCATCTTCCTATTATCTGTTCTTCACATTTTGGCTAAAGACCAGTTGATCACACATATGGACTGACCTCCACTTTATAGTCTGTTCCTTTGTTCTATATGTCTACTCTTATGCATGGCATTTCCGTTACAATAACTTTGTAGACTGCTGTTAGGTCAGACAGTGTAACTTGCTCCTCACATCATATACGAAGTGAAATAAAAGGCTGGAGATCAAGTATCTCAGTGGTGGGTGCTTGCCCAGCACACAGAAGGTCCCATCCTCTGCCTGTGGTGCAGGAAAAGGTCAACTTAACAGGGACCAAAGACTAAATATAAGACTAGAAACCACAAAACTATTGGAAGGAAATCCAAGAAAAGTCCTATGATATTAGCATGGGAAAAGACAATTTTAGATATGAACACAAGCTCATAAGAATTTAAAATTCTACAGCAAAAGGTATAAGAAAATTATAAGAAACTTGTTTTAAGTGTACATTATAAAATTCCTTTCTGAATATTATGTGATAAGTCTATTCTCAGAATATGTTTAAAAAACACAAGACATGAAAGGAACTCTCCAAAAGAAATGGAAAAAGCTTTTTATAGTTTTAAACTCCAAATGTAAAAATTAAAGACCACAAGAAAACACAAAATACAATGGCAGACAGAAAAATATTTGCAGTTACATCATAGCAAAAATGAATTCTTTCAGAAAGAGAAACTAATAGAAGATTCTCAAATGAACAAACTATATAAGCAGCAAACACACAGAGAAGAACAGAATGGCTTTGATAATTGAAAAGCACACTTCTTCAATATGGAAAATATGATGGTTTAGAAGCCATTTACGCTGTTCTTTAATGTTTCAAATAGTTGCATTACAGATATTTACATTCAATGAAAGCCCTGACTTTGGACAGCTCCTATAAGTGAAGCCACTTTTACATGATAAATAACTGTAAGATATTAAAAAAGAAAATACATTATCAACGTGTAGAGTAACTAAATATTCATTTTCAAAGCAATGTGCTAGGATGCATTCAATATTGTTTCTCTTTCAATAAAACAAAGCAAGAAAATAAAGAATCCATTCTTACTATTTTTATGAGGAAAATTGCATTTCGGGAACCCTTCTATATTTTATCATTTTGAAACTATAAAAGGGTGATATTGCCAACATGCTATTTTGTCAATGATACTGTCATAGGAAGAAACTATATCAATGATGTATTAGGTTATCTCCTGATAATGATTTTTTAAAAGAGCCCCGAGGTTCTTACTTAAATAGAAAAAGTAAATGAAATTTGGTTTGAATTCTGAAGGGAGAGCCACAATAAAATACATTATTTTAATCTATGTTCCATAGGTGAGGTGTAATCTGTTTCTATTAGCCCCGGGTTCCTTTCCTTCTCTCCTCCCACTCCATAAGCAAAGAAATGTAACTGCATTACACACGATTTTCAATAGCAATTTAAATTTCCAAAGGGTATTTAAACCTCACATTCATTAAAGGACTTCATTTCTTCAGTTCTCTAAGGGTAGAAAGACAGGAGTTGAGAAACGGCTGATGAGGTAATTATGACCCCCGCTCACCATTCCATGTTTTGTCTTATTCCTGGGTGGGTTTCTGTTTTCAGGAATTCATCTACTTCCATGTTAAAAGAATATTAAAAACAGAAGTGCTAAGAAGACACCTCCGTTAAAGTCCTTTCACCTTATTTCTTTCTCCTATCTTCTGTATGTTTATTCATAGTAGTAATCACCAATGTTAATTGTTATAGTCTTAACCTATTATTTCTTCCCTCAAGAATGGAATTCAGTTTTCTTGCACAATGTTAATATTGGTAGCATATTAGTTTAATTCAACTATTTTTACCATATGTCCATATATGTTGTCATGGATATTCAACCTGAAACTTACATGCAATTTTTCCATTCTTATTTTAGCACCAGGAATACATACAACATGGATACAATACTTCTCTGCCTTTTAAATTTACTACAGTGAGATAAAAGTGTCAAAACAGAAAGAGCCATGCTCTACCTCTACAGCTGATGAAAGCAGGAGACCCCTGTGATTCCGATCTGCAACTTCAGAGACAGAAAAGTGGGGTGACAGTGGAAGAGGGACACTAAGAAGAAAACTTACACAACTGACTCAGGTAAAGGCCAAAAACCAGGGCTGAAGATGCAGTTAGGTTTGTGAGTCCTAGCTCTTTTTCATCTTCTTGTTCACCGGAAAGTTGCATGGCTTGTCTTCTGAACAAATTGAACTCTAGAGGCTCTACACTCAGAGACCTACTTTCACAGGAAAATAGGTTTTGGTTCTGGATAATAGACAAAATTAGAAAGTGACACTCTATAAACTAGAGAGTTCTTCTTAACCAGACAAACTCTTTGAGCTAGCTCTTGGACACCAGAAACCAGGCTTGTTTCTTGAAGTTCCAGGAGGAGGCATAGTCCTCAAAGGATGACCTGGAAGTACTACCACTTGGAATGCCACAATCAAAACAATGTTTGCATCTGTTACTACTGTATTACACAAAGCCACCATGAATGTATTGTTCTTGAACATAAATAACAAACCAGTGGTCAGCAAACATGGAACACAATCTTCATACATAAAACACAGATACCAAAACAAATGAGGAAATAAAAATCAACTTGGAGTAAGAAGTGATGTAAACAAATGAAGAACTCAACAATTTCATAATCACAGATATAAATATAAAATGTAAAATAAGGCACCTTCTTCAAGTTAACATAGGAGAAAATTTTGATGGTCCAGGATTGGAGGATGATGGTTTAAGAAGAATACTAATGACCATAATCCAGGAAAGAAATTCATATTCTTCATTTCAATTAAAATAAACATTTCTGCTCTGTGTAAGACACTGGGAAAATAATAAAAAGTGAAGCCATAGACTGAGAGAAAATATTTGCAAAGCGTATATCTAAATATATTCTAATACACACGAAAAACTTTAAACTTCAGTGACCATGAATGGCAGTGAATTCAGGGACTTGTAAGGATATAAAAAGTGAGTGACAGATGTGAGTCCAGCCTTAAGAAAGATATTTACACTACCCTTGTATGGTTCAGGAACATTATGGAAAAGGAGGCAGGAAGTATATAAAAGCCAGAAGTCAGGATGAAGGGCCGTGAAATGCCATCATGTAGAGTGGGCACAGCATGGCAGTCATGAATGCGCAACAGCTGTCATGATTTGTCTTGGGCCCACACAAGACTGCCCTATAAACAGTCACTCCAGCAAGTGGGAGGGACTCCTGGGACCCTGCTCTTTATTTACAAACTATAGCCTATTGATAGATTCTGGGACAGGAAATCATTGTCCTTCATTTATGCTCATGCCTGAACACACTAAGATCCAGTCGGTAGCTCCGAACACTTAGTTACATAAACACCCCTGCCTAATCTCAGCGGAACACAAATAAAATGAATGACATGAACATGACAGAGAGAGATTTATGGGAAGAAACGGATCAGATGAGATAGGGTGGGAGAGTAAGAATAATTACTATGTATAACACATGTATGTGAAAAAAACTAAGAAAATTGTAAATAATAGTTCTTAGATGTCCATCAACAGCTGAATGGATACTGAAAATGTGATATATATATATATATATATATATATATATATATATATATATATATGTATGTATATAGTAGATATATATATAGTAGATATATATATATAGTAGATATATATATAGTAGAAAATCATTTAGCTGTTCAGAAAAAGGAAATGTATTAAATTCACAAGTAAATAGAGTCTGAAACAATAATTCTGGGTCAAATTATACATACCTACAAAGACACATATAAAAGGGAAAGGAGGATATAGAATAAGAAGGGTTAAACAGGATGGAGGATGGAAGGGTAGGGTAGAGGAAGGAATATGGGAGCTTAAGGTCATGCAAGTGACCAACTTTCTGACTGGGTTAAGGCCAGCTGCACAAGATGGAACTAATAGGATTATTGGGGCCCAGAACCTATGGCTAAACAGAGCAGAGGCCTTAGGGGAGAACCTACTACTATTCCTCTGCTGCCTAACGATTATTGCATCCCTCAAAGCTCCCAAGAGAAACTCCCTTTCGTGGTAGATAGTGATTGATACAGAGACCCACAACTGGCCAAGGTGCAGCAAATAAGGAACTGAAGAGTGCTCGGCCTTAAATAGAAATAGCATACCCTCTACTCCCAAGTCTCAAGAATCACTGCAGAACAGAAAGAGGACCAATTGTGATCCAGGGACGGTGGGTGACTATAAGGAAACACTGTTTTCTGGACACAGCGGGGCAATTATATATGCGAACTTTCAATAGTTGTGACAGCATGCACAAGACTTGTGTGTGCTCAAGTCAGACAGAATCCCAACATGGAGGTGGGCACAAAATGAGTTACCACCAACCAACAGCTGTTAGAGTGGCCCAAGCCAAAATATCCCTGTACCTGGCACAATGGCCAAAGTCTAGAATGACAAGACTAGCAAATGCTGGCAAAGATGTGCAGTAAGAACTATTCATTCAGCTCATCCATTGCTGGTGGGAATGCAAAATGGGAACACTAATTTTTAAAGGTTTTGGTGGTTTCTTTTATAAAATTAGATGATCTTATCATGCAACACAGCCATAAAATCCCTTGCATTTACCCAAAGGAACTGAAAACTTAAAGTTAAAAACAAACTACAAACAAAAGCCCATAAAAACAACATACACATGGATGTAAATAACAGTTTTATTCATGATGGCCAAAATGTGTGAACAAATGAGTCACCCCTCAGTAGATGAATGGCTGAACTGTGGTTTGTCTAGACATTGGAATTCTCTCTTGGCCTTATGAGGGAATGATTTGCTAAGCAATGAAAATTCAAGCAGCAAATGGGTTAATAATAGCAGATAATAGAAGCCAATTTACATATTATATTGTCTCAAATTCATAGCATTAAACATAAGAGCAACAGGGAGACAAGGAAGATGAATGACCCACATCTGGCAGATGTTAAAGATGGAAGAATGAGTATTTGTTCAAAAAAAAGTTGATCAATGAAGAATAGCTTTACTAAGCCAAGCAAACTGGAATGCAGAGGATCTAATATCCATACCTAAAGGCAAAACAGAGGACCTATGAAAACACAAGAGAGTGGTGTTTTATCTAGGGATATGGAAAGATTTAAATAATCCTTCAAAATGTAATATCCACAAGAGGAAATATCTGAAAATGAATTAGTATTCTCATTCATTAAAGGACTCCATACATGAAACTAACCAACAGAAAATAAGGATTTTTTTTGCAGTGTCTAAAAGTGGAAAGCAATCTATGTACACAAAAAAGTAAACAAAAAGCAGAAATACTGACAGCTGACAAGAAAAATGAACAAAACATAAGAATATTCATAAAAGTGAAAAAACTTTATAAAGAGATACTCAGTCTCATCACTTTCTTAGGGATGTGCAGGTCATCTTTATCTCCTTTTTTATCTGAATTTTATTTACCCTTATGTGGTGAGGTTGCACATGCTTCCAGGTACATGTGGAGGGCAGGAGATAACTTCGTGGAGTCAGTCTCTCCTCCACCTTCATATAGTGGTTCTGGGCTTCAATTCAGGTCATCACTCTTGAGTAAGAAGAGCTTTACCCATCTCACTGGCCCCATCTATTTCATATTGAGTAAATTCAGGTAGTTTATGTCTGTAACATAATTTATACATTTTCTAAATTATAAAGTTTACTTGTGATAAAATTGGTCTTAATAAGCCTTTAAATGTAGAATTGTAAATGAAGATCCTCACTCATTCCTGATATTGGTCATTTGATCCCTTCTGCTTTTCTAATCACTCTGCCTAGACATCTATCAAATTTATTGATCTTCCCACAATAACAATTTTTGCTTGTCCTTGATGATTATGTTTGTTCATTTTCTATTTGGTTGATTCTTTTTATTCTTCTTCCTTTCTTCCTTTCTTCCTTTCTTCCTTCCTTCCTTTCTTTCTTTCTTTCTTTCTTTCTTTCTTTCTTTCTTTCTTTTTCCCTTTCTTTCTTTCTCTCTCTCTCTTTCTCTCTTTCTTTCTTCAAGACAGAGTTTCTCTGACCAGGCTGACCTTGAACTCACAGAGATCCACCTACCTCTGCCTCCTGAGTGCTGGGACTAAAGGCATACACACCACTGCCCAGCCTTTTTTCTTATTCTTATGCTTACTTTGAGATCAATTTTTCTCAAGCATTTACATAATTCAAGCAAAACCAGAAACGATATGGCAAAGAACTGCAATCAGTAATGCTAGGGTGACTGTCAGAGACCCACAGGCTTCATTCTTCCTGTTTATATTTGCATATATAAAAGGAAAAGGCTTGCATTTTCATTAAGAAAGGCTCTACTTGACATGAGTTGTTCATGTTTTCTGGTCCTTGTGTTCACATCCTCATGAAGCATTAGCAAAGGCAGGTTATTGAGGAAGCCGAGCTAACACAATGGCTTTATTAGCAGTGGTTTACAGGCAAACCAAGTAAGTAAGACTTAAGGTAAAAACAACACCATATACTGTTTTATATTTTTCTTTATTTAAATTTTGAGTAGATGGTGGTTTTCCTATAGTGTTATAATGTGAGAGTAATGATTTCTTCTTATATTAAGATTGATTTCATTTTTATTTATGTGTATGTGCCTGTTTTATGTACATTCACACAGAAGTGATTACAGAGACCAGAAGAGGGTTTTGGATACCCTAGGGTAGGAATTACAGGCAGTTGTGAGTCACCCGATATGGGTGTTTGGAAACCAAACTGACCCTCTGCACAAGCCATCGGTGTTCTTACCCACTGAACCATCTGTCCAGCACCGTAATGTTCTAAGAAAATGTGAAAGAAAATAAAGATTCATAAAGATATTTATACTTTTTATTTTTATTTTAAATTATATGAAAATAAGAATGAAAACTTTAAATGATCACCACTACCATCCTCAAAAGGACTTAATATACATTAACATAGTTTAAATTATGTCACAGCCAAACATTTTAAATTGCCTAACCACATAAATCTGAAACAATTGCCTCAATAAAATATTTGCTTTTATTATGTTCATTCTGTATTTCAATATGGAAATTATCATCAAATTTTAAAAGACCAAGAATAGATCAGTTTTATAGTCTGATGTCTTGACTATGAAAACTGAGAGACAGTAACAACTGGGACCAGGGACAGAACAATAGGGATACTGCATCTGTCTATTCCCCAGTTCTCATTAGTGAACCTGAACCACTAACATCATTCCTTTCTCTAAATAAAACAGCGTATTAATTATCTACCATTGTTCACAGAATGCATACAAGCCATTGTTCTCATTTTAGTTTTTTCTAACATTATTGTTTTTAATCTTTCATATATCTCCGAAGGGGCCTGATCACTCTTCTCTAGCCAATCCCTCCCCACCATACAATAACAATTTACTATGGCACTCTTCAACCCACAGAGGAAGAACCAGTTTTGCCACTGATGACACAAACATTGATCATGAGAGCGAAATTCCCCAAGCTGATCTTTGCATTTTATGTTCTCTTGAAGTTCATCTTTTCCTACTCCATGTGAACACAGATGAACGCCCTCTCAATAAATGTTTTGCCTAAATATTTCATATTCTCTTTGTTTTCATACAGTACTCAAGTTGACAAGCATTTCCCATTCTCCTTGACACTTTTATGGTTGTGAAATCTAAAGGCTAACATAAATTATTCTGTTTAAGTCACAGAACAGGATAGTCTCATTAAAATGTACAATTATATGCTAGTTCAGTGAATTCTAACATTCACACAGTAAAGAACTGTAAATGAATCATTTTAGGAGGATAAAATATACTTTTCACAATATGGAAATACTACTGTAAATATTAAGTTCCTCTAATTTCTCCATTTTACTGAAAAATCATTAACAAAGCAATTAACTCAAGGCTAAGAGATCCATGTTAATTAAAGTTTAAAAAACAACAACAGACAAAATTTAAGGCACTATTTGTAGCACGAATCTTAAAAGTTCTTATTAGGCCGGGGCGGTGGTGGCGCACGCCTTTAATCCCAGCACTTGGGAGGCAGAGCCAGGTGGATCTCTGTGAGTTCGAGGCCAGCCTGGGCTACCAAGTGAGTTCCAGAAAAGGCGCAAAGCTACACAGAGAAACCCTGTCTCAAAAAACCAAAAAAAAAAAAAAGTTCTTATTAATAAAATCAAACCTGAGGCCAGTTATTGGGGTAAACACTGGAAGATCAGAGAGACGGAACAAGCCACAGCTAACCTCACCTGGCCAATTCCTCAGCTGGTCTTGTTTCCTCAGATTGGAAGCCTCTGTGTCCTCATATCCAAATGGCTCTCAGCTGAACTGCTGCTTGAAAGCCTAAAGCTTAACCAGCTAAAAGCTTAACTACCCAAATGCTTAACCAGCCAAATGCTTCTAGTTTCTGCTCTTCACGCCTTTTATATCTTTCTGTTTTTGACATCACTCCCTGGAATTAAAGGTGTGTGTCACCATGCCTGGCTGTTTCCAATGTGGCCTTGAACAGATGGATTTCTGCCTCTGGAATGCTAGGATTAAAGGCATGTGCTACCGCTGCCTATCCTAAGTATCTAGTGTCTTTTCTGTTCTCTGACCCCAGATAAGTTTACTAGGGTACACAATATTTTGGGGAACACTATGCCACCACAACTATTAAATGATTATTATCTTAGGTATCCTGTTCTAGCCATTTCGGTTGTGTACATTTGTGAAAATAAATGATTACACACACGTATGTATTTATGCACATCCATATATATGTCTATATATATGATTATATAATTGTCCACATATATGTGTACACACACACATATAAATCAAGTATTGTCCAACTTATCTACATTTTGTAAAATATAAGGTTCAGTAAGAAACACAATGATTTATCTGTTTATACATGTTAGTTTTGACATGGAGGCTTAGCATCTTCTCCTGGCTGGTCTCATACTCCTTGAGATGAAAGAGTCATCATCCTCAGGTCCTGGTGTTGAGATTACATACAGGCATATGACACCTTACCTAGCTTCCATGACTTTTTTAAGTAAACTTTTCCACATGCCTCAGAGTTGCTTCAAACTCACAATTATATCATCTCTTGAATATTGGAACTATAGGCAGGGACCACCATATCCTGCTTCAATGGTTTTTACATGTGGCTATTAAAAAAAACAGAGGTTAAAATAATAAAAGCAATGGCCATACGTTCTTGTTTTGCCTGTGGCCTTAGGAGTTTAACTTACCAAAACCTCATTTGAATCAGTTGTTTTTCAACATGAAAATAACATTATAATAACTGAAAATTTTTTAATCATTTTACTAAACTGTACCAACTGGGAAAATTGTGGCATGTAAAAATCCATCAGTCCACTAAAACTGGTACAAAAAGATGAAATTCAAAGTCTTGCAGGGTCAAATTTAGTATTTTACTCTCTGTTTTGGGGCAAATTGCATAATCTTTAATTTTGAGTATCAGTAACAATCTAAAATCATTGTCACTAGTACAATAACTTGTTTGTTTAATCAAACTTTTAGCAAAATTAGTATGCTTTCAACTACCACCACTGGTTAACAAGGTGACTGTAACGCTCACTGCTCGTCAGGCTACAGCTCGGGGAAGCATTGACTTCTTGTTTGCAGCAAGAAGCCACTCAACCATGCTTTTGTAGTAAAGAGGAAAACTGCAGCTGTCTACTGTATTTGCTCAGCATAGAAAAGGCCTCCAGGCACAAAGAAATTTTTCTACATGCTAGGATTGTTTTTTCATAAACATCTAGACAGGGGTGTGAACAGGGAATATTTGTAAGAGTAGAGTATTTTCAAGTTTTTTCCTCCAGCTCAGTTTTTCCTTGGCAGGTGCCTTCATTTAGTCTAACTGCTGACTATGCACATGCTGTGATTCCAGGCAGAATCAACAGCGGATTTTGGCAAAATGGATGCAAGGAGCAGTCCCCCCTTGGCACTGGAACATCCACTTTTTGGTTTGATATTCAACACTGGTACTAAAACCAACCACTTCTAAGAGATGAGTTTACTACTACTAGAAAGGAGGTTCTGAGAGCACATTCTCATCCTGCTTTGGGTGAGTTCTCATGCATCCCACACTGGCCTCTATCTCTCCTGTAGCTGAGGACGACCTTAAATATCTCATCCTCCTGCCTCCATTTCCTAAGTGATGATATCACAGGAGTGCACCATCACACCTGATGTCTGTAGTGCTGGAGATGGAACACAAAGTTTCCTTCATGTTAGGTAAGCATTAGGCCAGCTAAGCTGTATTTCTACCTCCTTAAGAACACTCTATATCCTCATCACACGTTTACTAAGTAACAGTGGTGAAATAAACATTGAAGAAACCAGAAGGCAGAGCCTCACAAGTTCATCTGCGCTCTGAGAAGTTGAGGAGCACATAGACATACTTGTAAGACTGAAATGAAAAGCACTTTCACAGATTAGAGTACATTTGAACACTATATTTATTTCTGTGAAAAAATAATTATTGTATATATAAGATCTAAAAAAACTATGGAAAGTAATTTTGTTAAATATTAATGATGGTTTTATATATTAATAAATATGTTGAATAGATGATTGATAAATTTTCAGTTATAACAAAATGATTATGACATTGTAAATGTCAAATAATACATTGTACTATTTTAATTAAAAATGTAAAAGACCTTATATTTTAAAATTCAGTAATAAATACATGAGCCAGTGAGGAAAAAAGTAAACTAGGGAAGAAATTGTATCATAATTACAAAATTCTCTTATTTAAAAGGAGTATTTCTTCAGTGACCAAATATGACTACATAATGACTGACTTTCTCAGGGTCAACTATAAATTCCTGAGTTTTATTTGTATTATAAGTAGGGTTGTTACAAATACACATTTTAGTTTTCTTCTACAATATAACCAAAGTTGCAGTAGTAAGTCCTAATATAGTAATTCTTTGGACACAGGAAGATTTCCATTAAATGCTTTGCCCTAGTACAATGTGTGTGTGTGTGTGTGTGTGTGTGTGTGTGTGTGTGTGTGTGTGTGTGTAAAGTTTACAGGAGGTCCCAAGTGGAATTCACATGTCTGATACCACATCTCTCCTCATCATAAATAAAATGACCAAAGGAATTTGGAACGGGGGGGACATGGAGTTAATGTGACATGTAGAAAAACATATCATCCCACTATTTCAAGGAATTTTATGCTAGGTGGCAGGGAGTATATTAAAGAAAGAGACTGGAGTCATCACAAACCATAAATTTCCATGAAATTCACTACTGGAAGATGCTCCCTTTCATAAATTAGAAATGCATTGCTTTCATTTATTTTATGATTATTACCAATTTTATAGAGAATATTTCCATAAAACTAAAGACACCATTTTTCTAATGACTCTAATACTAATGCAGTGTTGAATAAACACAAAAATAAATGAAAGAATTCAAGTGAATGAACAAGACCTACTGGCCCTTCTGAAATAATGATGTACTTTCATAAACAAGGCTGATCTGGTGAAGTCCTGTTGCCAAGCAGATGACCACACCAAGGAGCATCTGTCCTAATATACAAGCAAGCATAATCAATGCAGCATAAGGACCACAGGCTACTTGACATTACAATACCAACAGGCTCTGCCCCGCGTAAAAGAACAGAGTATGACACTGAGGAACTGAACAAGCAAAAAAGGACAACCAACGAACATCTAGAATTCAAACTAGAGTGTCTGAAGACATGGTACAGAAAAAAATGTCGATAAAGGTAACTTTGCCATGGAGACATATTTCTAAAGGAAGAAAGAGGGCACAAAAAACACTGAGTGTGGAGAAAGATAGTTCTCTGATTTCTCTGTTGAGCTTATAGCAGGCAAAATTCTAAAATTTTGTCTCTGAGACTCTTCCTGTATCTACTCTTAATGGAACAAATTTTAAGCTGGTCTAAGTGAAATTACTGTTATATGGGATAACATTTTTTAATGAAAAAAATGGTATTTTCAAATAGTTAAACCTGACACTTGATCTAAACAGCTAGTTCTTTATGGAACTTTGAGTAAAAACATGAAGAAAAGTATCAAAATCTCTTAGAAAAGAATGTGAACTTTAGAAGAGAGCTCATCAACCTTGATCAAAAATAAAAACATCTTGAATAAAATCCAATGCACAATCTAAAGACTCAAATGCACAAACACAGGTAAGAGGACAAGTACAGAAATTCTCTGTCACTCATTACAACTTACTACTTATGATTCTGATACGATTCCACTTAACTCACTAAATCTTCAAATCAATTCTATAAGGTATGTTCAGTGATCTACATGATACTATGTGGTGATATTTTATTTGTGCTGAAATGTGGTGTTATTTTATTTGTACTTTAATAAATAAAGCTTGCCTGGAGCTCAGAGGAAAAGGCCAGCCATTATAAGTAAACAAAGAAGTCAGGCAATGGTAACACATGCCTTTAATCCTATCACTTGGCAGGTAGGGATCTGTCTGGATCTCTGTGAGTTCAAGGCCACACTGGGAACAAAGCTAGGTGTGGTGACACACACCTTAAATTCCAACACTAGTTAACCATAGAGGTCTGGAGGTCTGCACAGACAGACAGGAAGTGACAGAGTTGGGGAGGAAGAGGAAGTGATGTAGCTAGACAGAGAAAACAAATCAGATGGCAGAATAGCAAAGCATACAGGTGTGGGTAGACAGGAAGTTGCTTGCATTTGGAAGGTGCAGAGTTGGTGAGGTAAGGTTAGCTGTGGCTTTCCCTATTTCCCTGATCTCTCAGGTTTTCACCCCTATATCTGGGTCCATGGTTTTTTTTATTTAATAAGACCATTTAGAAATTCATCTACAATATTATGTATAAGAAGACTGGTGTCCAATCTTATGGAAATGTTTGCTCAAAGTCAAAGTAAAAATATACTAGTTTATTGGCCTGCATTCCTAATTAACATAAAACATTTCTTGATTCATGATTATATATTTATACAGAGTCAGATTCGTAAGTGCTAAAAATTGCTACTTAAAATCAACGAGAAAGTGACACGTTACAAAACAGTTCTGAAAGTTGTTAAATACTGCACAATTAAAGTCAAACATAACTCACACTGCAGAACACAATGTAAGCTAACACTGAAATGTGAAATTAAAACTAAAAAGAAATTGTAAGATACCTTCATTCCCACATTCACGTATGAACAATATAAATGCAAAGGAAAACATAAATACATAGGCGTTTTGCACCTCAGACATTGTAGCTTTCATTTAGGTTCTTGAACAAATGAAATGGGCTTTACCCACCTTTTGAAAGCCTTCCAGACTACTTCTCACTCTGTGGTTTTGTATTATAGTTACCTGAATAATGGGTTCACAAACACTCAGAGTCATCTATTTCTGTTTTCTGACAAGCCTGGTAAGTTTTGTTTAAATGACGAACATTATGATTTCATTTTGTTGGGTGCCAGATATTTTTATATTTCGGTACATTTTCTTGGTCTTTGTGCTAACCAATATCATAGGCTGCATGTTTTAATGAGTGGGAATCCACCTTGTGGTGATTCTAGAGGCTTAAATACAATGTACACAGTTAAGATGCTAGATGTAAAGCAAAGGATAACCAGACTGCAGCTCACAACTCCAGGGAGGCTACCTAGTAAAGAGGACCCTAAAAAAGACACAGGGATCAACCAATGACAGAGAAATGGATGAGATCTACATGAGAAAACTGGGGGTGATAGGGGTAATGGAGGGCAAAAGTCGAGGGGAAAGAGAGCTTAGGGGAGCAGGAGGTCCCAGCTGGATCAGGAACAGAGTGGGAGAACAGGAAAGAAATACCATGATAAATGAAGACCCCATGGGAATAGGAAGAAGCAGAGTGCTAGAGAGGTCCCCAGAAACCACAAAGATATCTCCACTATAGACTACTGGTAATGGTCAAGAGAATGCCTGAGATGACCTACTCTGGTGATTGGATAGCTGAACACCCTAACTGTCATGATAGAACTCTCATCCAGTGACAGATGGAAGCAGATGCAGAGATCCACGGCCAAGCCCCAGGTGGAGCTCCAGGAGTCCAATCGGCGAGAGAGAGGAGGGATTATAGGAGCAAGAGATATTGAGACTATGATTGAAAAAAGCACAGGGACAAATAGCCAAAATAGTGGAAACACATGAACTGTGAATCAATAGCTGAGGAGCCCCCATGGAATTGGACCAGGTCCTCTAGATAAGTAAGACAGTTGATTAGCTTGAACTGTTCAGGAGGCTCCCAGGCAGTGGGACCTGGACCTGTCCTTGGTGTATGAGCTGGCTTTTTGGAACCTAGGGCCTATGCTGAGACACTTTGCTCAGCCTTGGTGTATGGAGGAGGGGACTGGACCTGCCTCAACTGAATCTACCAGGCTGGGCTGACTCCCCAAGGGAGACCTTGCCTTGGAGGATATGGGAATGGTGGGCAGATTGTGGGGGAAGGCTGGGGGGTTGGAGAAGAGAGGACAGGGTAATCTGTGGCTGATATGTAAAATTTAATTATAAAATAAAAGTATTTAAAAAAAGATGCTGGTTCCCCTGATGCTGGGCCCACAGAACAGGGATGTTCTGCCCTTCGAACTTTTTTAAAATCTGTATTTGTACTCTACATCTTTTAAGAGATAACTCATTTGGATTAAGATCACTTATATAAACTTACTGTACCTTAATCATCTCTTTCTAATAAAGCCATACACATTCCTAAAGTACTTGGATCTGTGAGCTCAGGATTTAAATTTTGAAAAGAACACAGTTTAGCCCACAATGTTGGGATGCAATGAGTTGTAATGAACCAGTGAATCCGATCGCTAAAGGACAGGGAGGCATTTCCCAAAGCCTGTGAGAATCCATCTGTCACTTCTCATCTTCTCCCTTTCCTCTCTGCAGACATAACCCTTGACCTTACCCTTCCTTAATATTAATTGTTAACCTTTCTGGAAATGGAATCACACAGTAAATACTACTCTTTCTCCTTTCAATAAACGTGTTTATGACTCATCTGTATTGTGTAAATTAATTCATTGCTCATACTTCTAAGGCTGAGTAGTACTTCATTCTAAAAATAACACATATTTTTATATATTTTATGCAAATTTTGGTTACTTCAATAGTCTATTATTATGAAAAATGCTATAATGAACATTTTTGTGTATGTGTTTTGTGGGCAAACATTTTAAGATTCTTTGGATAAATACATACAAATTAAGTTGCTGGATAATAAAGTAGATTTATGGTTAACTTTTTGAGAAACAGCCAGGTTTTCACAGAAAATGAGCTAAAACAAGCACTTAGTTAAGGATTCAAATACAAAAGCTGCACAAGTGCAAAATTAAATCTATCTGCCATGCGTATTTATGCTTCAATGTGATGGAAATATCAAAATGTCCGCAGCAATTATCTCTAATTAGTATGATTGTAAGTATTATAACTATTATTGGCGTTTTCTCATTATTTTCGTAGATTTCTTCTGCCTCCAATTACATTTTTATTCAGAGGAGAAACTCTCTTTTCTATATGAAATAATGCTACAGTTCTTGTTAAGAGACTGAATTTCATCTGAACTTAAAAATACATATTACAACCAACTTCTATTTAGTTTATTACATGCAAGTGGGTAGAAGAATGGTAACTCATGCAGGTCCTTCAAAATAGCATAGAATGAGAATTCTGCTACAGAGCAAGTATCTCTCGTAGCCACAAGAAACTACACACAAATTGTCAATGAGGTGAGTGTTTCTTTCTGCCTCTCGGCCTGAACTACATCAGCCTAATCTTAACCACTGAAGGCATATATGTGAATGCTGAGGTGAAGCAGGGCAATGCACGCCTTGAGCCTTATCCTGGACTAGAAAACACAAGAGCACAAACATAACAGAGGCAGTATGGATACCACACATACCTGCATATGAACTGCTTTATGCTGACTTGTTCATTCATATACGTCAATTCTATTTAGTATTACATGTTCACACAAGTTTCAAGCACACATAAATCTGTATTACACAATTATAGAGAATAAGCACTGAGAATAATTATTGTGGTTGCATTTGGAGCTTATACATAAAATTAATCATGCAAAGCATATTTATGACTTGTATTGTGTTACTTCTTGTGACTTGTTGTGTTACTTCTATAATTTATGGGTGTAAATGAGTACATACCTTGTGGATAAATTATTCAGCATTATTAAAATACAGAGTTAATCTTTAAGTAGCTAAATAATTAAACAACTATGAATAATTGGAAGATAGTACAATAAAAGTTTCATTACATAGTTTAAAATAGAAAATGAGAGAGTGGAAATTATGTTATTATCACCAAAAATTTAGAAATTAGGAGTATAGTTTATTATGAAATAATATTCAATTTTGGACATTAAGTCACGATAAAGTGAAACTTCTGGTCAATTCACTAAAATTGTTTTCAGAATGCACTGAATCACCAGACTCCTTCCCCAATTCAATTCACTTTTAATGCAGTAATATATAAAAATTGAATATAACTAAATAAATAATCCTTACTGTTCAGGCCATTGAATATAACTAAATAAACAATCCTTACTGTTCAGGCCACAGAATCATATGTTAAAACAAATGTTCTTTATAGATGTTGTTGTGAAAGGAAGAATTAAGTAACAAAATTTTATGTTCTATTTGTGATGAAAAAGCCAGAACCGACCACAGATCCAGGTGGTCCTCTGTAGCCTGGGGAGCAACTCCAGGCAACTATTGTTTCTATGCCAGTGTTGGCCAAAAGCCTGTCCTTGAACCAGGGGTCTGGGTGCCACATCTTTGTGCCTATCATAGTTACAATTTGTGAAGGTTCTATTTCCTGATAATAATCATTCTCTCAGGTACCTACTTGGGTATTATGTGAACCCACAAGAGTCTGTTAAAGGCTCTCAAGAATTTAATATATAAAATGGGGATAATACACTCATGGACATAGAACAAAGTAGATACCACCAACCATCCTGCACTATCCACCCAAATGAGAGCATGACTTCTCTTCCTCTGCTCTTAAGTGGTCATGTAGGCAGGCAAGGCCACTCCTTAGGGCTTTCTACCTCAAAGCCATTGGCTGAGCCGAATGAATTCCCACAACACTAGGGGATTATGACTTCAGCATTCTTGAGGAAACCAGTCAACCAAAACCAAGCACTACTCTAGGGAAAACATACATGTTTCATGTTATTGTCTTATATGATTACTGGGGTGGAAATTAATATAAAACATTACACCTGGGCAAAGAGACAATGTTTCTAGATATTGATTTTAAAATTCTTACACACACAATTATAGCTCAAAGGGATCAAGTAAATAAAAAAATATAAAAGGTGAGCTAGAGAAAACCACAAACATTATGTTCAACCTTTCAAGAATATATTAATGCAAAAAGTAATAGTAGTCATGGTATACTAAATCAATTCATTTCTGTGAAGACCAATTACATTAAATTTTCCACTATTAGACTTAGTGGTAAAACTAATGAAATTCTTCTCTTGCAAAAGTTTCCTTTCTCGCCTAACAAACTTTCTCAGCACTGTGCTCGAAGGTGTCTTACAACAAGGAGCCTTTGGGATTGTACTCTTCCTGTGCTTGGCTATAAGTGATCAAACAGGGTCATCATACTGTTTCTGTAAACACATCAGCCACCTGGATTTTGAGTATTTGAAGACAGGGATCCCCCTTATTTATGTGATTACACCATTCATGTTGCTAAATCAGGATAAAGTTGGATGTATAAATGAATGCATAGTCTATAATTGAAAAACTGTAACTTGAAAAATCAATCTCTAGACTGGAGTCATTCCTTAAAAAAAAAAATAAAGTTAAAAAAAGTAAAAGTTTTTAATAATTTGTGAAAATGAGGTCATTTCTCTTGAAAACATTATATGTCCCTGAAGAACTGGGGCTTCCTTGTCTTAATAGGTCTCACTTGGTGTAGGAAAGGCACTGGGCATGGGAGCCCAGATTTCCTCAAGATTCCATCACTCACACACAACCAGAACTAGATATGCTTCAGCTAGACCATGTTCTCTGAGTAGAATTTTATAGATGCAGGAATGTAACTTTTTCGTTTTCCATAATAGTTAAATTTCTCCTTTGAACATCATTTCTTACTTTCCTGTTTTGTCCCAACACTGGCAGCAGGACTATAAACATCAGTTCTCTTTTGGTGGACACATGACTGCAACAGCTTTTTAGGAGTTCCAAGCCTCAGTAGATGCTCCCTGCCCCGTCCTTCTGGGCTACTATGCTTCAAGAGCACATTTCCTGATATTGTTTTGCCCCATTCTTGGGAACAAAGATTCATTTGGTGATTTTTTTATTCTACCTTGGGGGACTAAAACTATATGGTATTCCTAGATACACCCACATTGAATCACTGTGGGATATTTTACCTACAACTATATTTTAAAAAGAAAAAGTCATGCCTTTTTCTCTTGTATCCCTCAAAATTTCTTGTGGTAAAGAGTCTACCTACCTCTTATTTATTATCATCTGTGATGTGTTTTAGCTCTACCACGTATTTTTTGACTTCCTTAAGTTTTTTTAAAACAAAGTTAGAAAGGCAACTTCCTTCTTTCCACTCTTCTGTCAGTCATTTATGGCAGTGAAGATACACTTCAGAAGTACACAGCCAAACAGCTGCAACTTCAACAATGTAAGGGGAAAAGAGAAGTCATGGTTTTAAAACTCACTATTTCAAAGACATGTCTGAATGACATACCTTATGTTTCTGTGGGAGCCCATTTTCAGGTTCCTACTGACTATACCCAGCAGGTCTGCATAGAGAGGATGATTGACCACAGGCCTGAGTGCAGGTGTCTGAGATGCTCTGCATTTGGCTGTGCTGGGGGGAGGTCTTTTGCTCCACCCCTTGGCATTTCTATAAATACCCTAGGGCAGAGGCAGTTGGGGCCCTTTGGAATAGGTTCCAGGCCCTCTCGAGGCTATCCTGTATTTTCTATCTGTTTATCTCCACAATCTAAATCCTTCTATCTAATATTTCCTGCTGCTCTCACTCAAGAAAACTCTGGGGAACTGTGGGTTTGGTGGGTAGCCGCCCTGCATGTTTCTGTACAATGATGCAGTAGATAAACATACATGGCTAAAGAAACCCCCAAGATTAATAGTGACAGGACAAAGTTTAGAAAACGATGTGGGAATCAAAGCCCATAATGATTTGATTTTCTTCCTTACATATTAGGAAGTCATCAATACAAGAGTTAAAAAAGAATACTGATTGGTGGACTTCCCAAACACGACAAAGAATTTTCATCAATTAAGAGATACAAGTAGGGGCAGGAAGGCTTAAACTAAATAAATTTACATTAAATCAGACAGTAAGTGTTTTTTTACAAACATAAACTAATCAATGCTTAAATAATTATTAGTTCATTTCATAATTATACGTCTTCTTTACTTTATGGAAAATAAGTCACATATCACTTGATTTATTATTTTAAATAATAAAAATCTTTTAAGTGGCAGAATTTGAATGGTTATTAAAAGAATTTAAAGGCCCTAGATGCTGATAAGTGAGTTATTATAATTCATCACATTAAATCAACTTTAGAACAGCATCTGTGATTAATCTGGGAAAATGTGTAGATTACTTACATTACCAAAATGATTGCATCCATCATAGTAAAGTAACTTAATGGGATTCCATTTTAGGAATGCATAATAATTAATTATCTAAGTTATTAGAACAATTAGCATAGATATGTATCTTCACTCTCAGAGATAATTTCAATGTTATAAATTGTATTTTATATTAGGCATATAAAATTGAATAGTTAAAAATTATAATAATGTGCCAACACTATGCTGCATTTCTAGTAGCCTTTAACAAATTTTACTATACTTCTTAAAATTCTTGCTTTCTGTTTTTGAGATTATAATACAATTTCATCATTTTCCTGTTCCCTTTTCTCCCTCTAAACCCTCCCATATACCCACCCTTGTTCTCTTTCAAAATCATAGCCTCTTTATCATTAATTGCTGTAACATACATATAGTGTATATACATATGTATATGCATATATATTCCTAAATATGTAAATATACCCTGCTTGGTCTATATAATGTTACTTGAATGAATTGTAACTATTGTTTTTCATGTTGTCTTTACAATTCAGTGCCCAGTATACTTAGGCTAATTCAGTGAGAATGACACATTTGCTGAGGACACAGTCAACTGCATGTAGCATAGCATTAAGAACAAATTTCCCTCCATTAGAAGTTGAATGATGTGGGGTTTGAGTAATAAATGTTCCCTGTTGCTCCTAGCACTGAACACTTAGTCCATAATTGATGGCATTGTGTGGTAAGTGTGGCTTTGTTGGAGGAAGCATGTAAATACTTGTGGCATTTCAAGTTTGCTTTCTCTGATTCCTGCTCATGGTTCAGCATGTGAGCTCTCAACTGTTTCCTGTCACCTACTGCCACAAGTCCCTACTGTGATGGACTCATCCTTACAGAACCACAGGCCCTAACAGTTCCTTCCATATATTGCCTTGTGGTGGTGTTTTTAATCTCAGCAATAAGAAGCTAACTAATACATATGATAAATGTATTTAAATGCCATTTCATAGTAGGTGCTATTAACCTATAGCTCTCAACCTTGTATCATTTTCCCCCATACATACATACATGAAGCATGTCCTAAATCTGCTCTGATAGGTTCGGGGATTTGCAACTTATGCACACAGAATAACTTGCTCATGCAAATTGACTTGACAAGTGATATTTTCTCCCTGTTTTTAAGTCCTCCTCATCTCTGTCTCATTTCATTTATCAAAGAGATTTACACAAATATCTGCTCAAAAGTGTGGCTTATTTGTTAAGAGTACATTCTTCCTTTGTGTAAATTCTGACTTTTCACCAGTGATACTAAAAATTTGCTTCACTGTTGCAATGATATGCTTTGATTATGGCTTTCAGTATTGATAACAGTAGCTATTGAAGTCTTAGCTAATCTAACATATAATATGCATGTCTCTTTAAAAACAAATTATGGAGAGCTCATTTCTTGGTTCTCCTAAAGGGGAAAATTTTTACATTAAAAATGAAAATTAAACCTGCACTGTTTACCCCTGTGTAGTTGGCATAAGGTGCTAATAACACTCCATGAAAGTCCTTTCCTGGGTCGGTCCTTGAGCCTGAATTGGTATGTGAACATGTGACTACCAGCAATGTGAATCTACAGGGAAGAGACATTGGTTAAACACAAACCTAGCTCTTTGTTTCTGTCCTTTCACTCAAATATTCACACAATCATACAATACCTAGTATATTTACATTTTAATATGGAAAATAACCTTTTCAAAGAACTTTTAAAATTAAAATGCTAAAGTACAGTGGTTGATTTATTTTCATAATCTAAAACTATTTAATGCTAGATTAAATATCAAATAAAACATAAATATTTCATAGTTTGGCTTCACTTCAATTAACATCAGCAAATATGAAATTCAGAATTATAAATATATGTAATTATGAGAAATACAAATAATATTCTTCACTAGACATGCTTACAAGCATAAGCACACTGTATTATATAGGTGTCAATGTGACACATCTTACTAGCTGTTGCCAAGTGAGAAAACAACACCCCAGTAAAGGGCACTCTATTAGTTACTCTCATGTTTCTGTGACAAAATTCCTAATAAAGGTGATGTAAGGAAGGAAGGCTTTGCTTTGAATTATAGGTCAAGAGCTGTCCTGACTATTATTTCATCAACTTGAAGGGTCATTTGGAAAGAGGAACTCTCAGTTGAGAAAATCTCTCCCTAAGATTGGTCTGTGGACAAGCTTTAGAGAGTTTTCTTAATTAGTAATTGATGTAGAAGGACCCTGCCCACTGTGGGTGGTGCTATCCCTACCTGCCCACTGTGGGTGGTGCTATCCCTAGGCTCTGGTAAGCAGTCTGAGCAAAACACAAGGAGCAAGTCAGTCAGCAATATTTCCTCATGGCCCCTGCTTCACGTCTGTTACCAGGTTCCTGCCCTGACTTACTTCCATGAAGGACTTCTAACAGCACTTATCAATTCAATAGTATGCTGATTAAAAAACAACATCTGACTTTTGTTGTTTGTTCAAAACACAAAATTAAACATAACAAATTAATATTTTATACAGTTGGCACAAGCGTTATAGTTAAACAGGAGAGAAAGACATGCAAACTTATGATGAAGTGGAGAGGACGCAGTAAAAAGGACAGTGGTCATCACAGGATCTGCTTTGCCTTTTCTGTTAAGATGCAGGAAACTCAGGGACCACGGATAAAGTCAAACATGCTTATAGAGCAACAGGACAACAACAGACATGGACAGTGAAAGCCCAGGAAGCCTCAATTTTACACAAAGAACTATAGACAACTAAGGAAGTCTGGGAGCAGGAGAAATCTCCTCCTCCAGGGAAGAGCACACCAATACATGCTAGTGACATTATACAACAGAATTAATACAGAGGCCATGGATTTGATAGAGAGGACAGAAGGGTATTTCAGAGAGATGGGAAGGAGAAAAGAGAAGAGGGAAACCAAAGAAGTAATTATATTATAATCTCAGAAATAAAAGAGAATAATTTTAAATGGTTAAAAAGATATGTAGAATGAATAGAAAATCTCTTAATTAAAAAAAAAGAAAACAATTTTTAAAAAAAGACAGTGTGTGTGTTTTCTTAAGGACATCTCATCCAGAAATGTCAAAGACAATAAACTGTGCTCACATACAGCCTAATGACACACAACTGGTCCTCTCTTTCTTTCATTCTCATGCATACATGTGTTTGTGTACGTGTGTGTGTGTGTGTGTGTGTGTGTGTGTGTGTGTGTGTGTGTGTGTCTGCAGCATGCCACATCACTCTTGTGAAGATCAGAGTGGAACCCACAGAAAAGTTGCTTCTCTCTGACATCCTGTGGGGTCTAGGGATGGAACTCAAAGGGTCATGTAACTCTTCCTACTGACATATCTCACCAGTCCTAAACTTGAGTTTCTATCATTCTCATCTCATTCTAAACCATACCCCTCATATATCAACCTTACAACTTTGTTTGTAAAAGAAAATTCTTTAATTTTTTAGCTTTCTTGCTGACTGCACTCTTTGACCAATATTTTTAAAATAGGAGTAGGTTTTCTTAATTTCTGAAGAAACTTGGAAGCAACCAGCATCATACATGTACTCATTGTAAAGAATCCTATGCATCTCTTCCTGGAGAAGCCCATGCCCACACTTGTCTTAGTCTTTCTCTGAGTATTTTCTATTAATGTCAGGCCTAACATTGTAATTCTAATATTACTCTAATAATAATATTCTAATATTATTCTAATAATAATTCTCCAATTCTCCTTCATACTGATCCATCCTGAAGTCCCTTCACCTGCAGCAAAAGCCATGAATCCCCTCCAGAGTGGAGGTCTCCATGGGAAGGAGAGCG
This sequence comes from Peromyscus eremicus, assembly GCF_949786415.1. Taxonomy (NCBI): domain Eukaryota; kingdom Metazoa; phylum Chordata; class Mammalia; order Rodentia; family Cricetidae; genus Peromyscus; species Peromyscus eremicus. The sequence continues at coordinate 41,331,868 of NC_081429.1, forward strand.
ACCTCTTTAGGATCACACAAGAGATGGAGTGAGACTCTGTCTCTTTCCCTACTTCATATGACATCAACCTTTTAGTATTTATTCTTATAATCTATTAGTAGATGAATGGAGAGACAAATACATAAGATTGCTCCTTCCTTTTTCTTTCCATTTGTTAACTTTCATTTACCCTAATTATCTACTGAAGGTTTCTGACAAAGGTTTATACATCATGGTGAATCTCTCAGAGATATTAATGAATATATATTTATGATGTTACATTATTTTGGCCTACTCTCACTGTAAATATTTATGTAAAGCTAGGGCTGTGGAGTTTCTAATTACTATTCTTACCACTTAAACTACCAAAGCCAAGTATACAATATGAGTGGTACTGCTTCCATTTAGAAAGAATAAACATAAATCATTTATTATGCATGAATACCTTGCTAGGGCTAAATGAACAATTTACTTCTCCATCTAAAACTGTCACCCCTTATAATGCACTCGAGATTCACTGTTTATGTAGAAGAAAATGAAAGACTAGAAAGCAGTCAGAGCTGGAAGGATACCTGATTTCTAGAACCATACCAGTTGGAGCCCAGACGACAGAAAACAGGTGGATGCAAATATTCAATGAAGAGAGCGAGTCATTGTGTCCACAAATTAGACTGATCTCCAGGCAGACATCACCCACAAATCAAAGGTCAATTTCAAGTATAGCCACACTTGAGGTTCATGTTAAGTAAAGGCTGTTTCAAAGATATCTTTGCAGATGGTAGTGGCTTTGTGTTAATTCACTAGAATGCTCATTAGGATGGCATATTCTAAATACACAGAAAAAGAACACAGGACCATCATCTTCTGAATATACAGCAGGGTTTGAGAATCACTGCCTGTACTACATATGTGCAGGTCAGTCAATCCTCAGTCTATCCCCGAAGGATTTTATTTGCCTTGGTCTTCCCACAACAGAGCACCACAGTGTCCCAAGTATTTTTGTAGATGTCATTTAATAAATGGCTAACAGCCTTACAACAGTTAGAATTCTCTTTCTGCTATACAATGCTAAATATGACAAGAGCAAGACCTTAACACCAAGGCAAAGGCCCAGAAGTAGCAATTGGGGCACATGATACACTACACTGTAGAGGAGAACACATTTGTTAGCAATCTAGTTATCAAGTCCATCTAACAGTGAGGGCAAACTTACACAATGAACTTGATCCCGTATTAGCATCACTTTCTGCGCAGAAGCAACTTTAAGATTCCCTGCACCAGCCATGGAGACATTCTAAAACTGTGCCAGACTCTTGGGCAGGTTTCTTGTTTGCTTTCTATCAATACAGTGGACATTCTTTCTGGTCAAAGCTTTCAACTCTGGTCCCCTTTTAATCCACTCAGTGTATAAAGAGAAGCATTCACCTAAACATGCAGAGATACAACATCCTATTCTCTTCCTTTGAGAGCTATGACAAGAGTCCTTCTTTCATTTCCTAGATGACATTAGTAAGACATATAGCACCTGAAAATGAATACATCTGTTGACACAAAAGGACATTCAGGAGCTCCAGGACAATGCTGACAAAAAAAATCAACAGGTGAAACTGCATGTACGGTGGTATCTGTCAACCAGATTTGGCCTGCCACTAATTTTATCTTTTCCATTATTAATCTAGTAAGTTCCCTACATATCAGGTCACTCTCAAGGTGAAGCACTCCAGTTTATACTGGTGCCAAAAGGATTATAGCATAGCCCAAGAGACAAACTCCAACAAACATTCCACAAGGCTCAGTGTCTGAAGAGCTGAGAAAAGGAAGCAGCACAAGGAAGGTACCTAATCAACATTAACTGAGCGACCCTCTGAGATGATGACAGATGAAAAAGGTCACATGGGAAGAGTAGGGAGGTAGTACTATATATAACTATATCTATATCTATATATCTATATCTATATATAGATATATATAGATATATATATAGATATATATAGATATAGATATATAGATATATAGATATATACACATATCTTCATATGTAGTTGTTTTTGTTGTTGTTTTGCTTTTTTTTACTCTTTACTCTTAGCTCTTTGGGGGCTCACAAATATATACACAGAGACTTATTTTTACTTATAAATGTCTGGCCTAAACTTGGCTTATTTCTAGTCAGCTTTTATTAAATTATCTCATCTACATTTTGCCTCTGGGCTTTTACCCTTCTTTTATTCTATATACCTTTCTTTACTTCTTACTCCATAGCTGCTGTGACTGTGGGGCTGTGTTGGTGGGTGGCTGGCCCCTGGCATCCTCTCCCCTTCTCCTTTTCTCACTCCCCTCTTTCTACTCTTCTTCTCTTCCTAATCATTCTTTGCATGCTAGCCCTGTCTATCATTTCTCCTGCCTAGCTACTGGCCATTCAGCTCATTATTAGACTAATCAGGTATTTTAGGCAGGCAAAGCAACATAGCTTCACAGAGTTAAATGCAACAGAAAAGAATGTAACACACCTTTGCATCATTAAACAAATATTCCACTGTAACACATCTTTAATATTCTACAAGATTCATACACTTAATATAAATTTGATAGGTGAAATTCATATACGTTATACCCATATTTATGAAATTTATGTGACATGAATATTTTTATAAGTTAATGTACCAACAGATATTCTACCAGAAGAGCAAAGTAAATTCTTACAGGTGAATGGCTAAATAGAAAGTGTTTGTATATAATATATAATATGAAATGTTTAAAGGGTTTGCATATAATATATAATATAAAATAATCATTTTAATTATTACAAGAACTAATTTCACAAATTAAATAAATTCATAGAAATGGGTTACAATTTAATTTTGTAAGATAATTTGAAACAAGAAATATATCTATAAATATCCACATGTGGTGGTCAGAGGACCTGTGGGAGTTAGTTTTCTGCTTTCACCCTGTGGGGTCTAAGGATTGACCTCATGTTGAGAGGTTTGTGGAAAGAGCTTTTACCCAATATCACTGACCCTATTATCAGTTTTGAAAAAGTACACTTAATTAAATTTCATTTTTTAAACTTATAAAGTTTCATATACTTGTATAATATTTATTGATTTTACTCAAAGTAAATAATTCTTCATATTTTAGAACATTGCTTATAAATAATATTATCTAGCTCAACCTTATAGATATGAAATCATTTAAAATACAAAAAAGACCAAGAAAATGTATCCATATAACAGAGTAATTCATTCAAAGTAATACTTTCAAGAATTTAGTATGGTTGTCCATCTGTGTCCTCAGAGGATTCATAATCGGGCCTTCCACAAATGCCAACATCCATGGCTACACAAACCTACTATATGGCATATGTGACATGAATAAAACATATGCACATATCCAGTCGATTTTATATCATCTTGGGGTTACTTATAATATCTACTACAATGTAGATTTCCATGTAAGCAGATGCTATAAGGTATTGCTTAGAATAATGCCAAAAAATAACAGTGTGTACATCATATACTACAGGTGTAAGCACCAAAGGCTAACAGCATCTATGACAAGCAGATGTAACCAGCATAGCCTAACAGTATGTATGTAGTACAAATGTAACCAACATAGCCTGGTGACAGGTGTGTAGTACAAATCAAACCATCACAGATTAATAGTATCTTTGTGTACAGATGCAATCAACTAGGGTTTACAGCATATTCTTCCAGTGCAGAACCCACAGATATAGAGGCCCAACTATCTTGTAGAAATTCATTCGACATATCTAAATAATTTAAAAATAAGATGAAATACATCTTTTAAAAACACTGTAACAATGTAAAGAAAATGTTTTTCACTCATAAATCTCATTTCAACTCCAGCTATTAGTTCTGACATCGTACATTTGAAATTGATACACCTTTGTCTGTTTCTGTGGGAATACTCTTTAACTCTTCATTATATATAATCTGCACAATGAAGGTGAAAGTAAAGGTCAGATTTGTCACGTGGAAAGATCTACTCATGTTTATACAAAACAGTTGCTGTTCTAAATGATAATGAATAGTGAACTGTCAATGGTACAAACAGTGTAGTGAATGCACATGCCAGTGCTTAAATATTCTTCCATAAACAGAAGTTTTTACTCAGGCTGAGGAACAAGTCTGAGAGGACGGACTGTACAGTTGTAAAGGAGCTGAACTTTTTGATCAACACAGGCAAGTCTACACCACGCTGACCCACAGCAAGGGCTCCTAAGCACATGTGTGTTTGACATCTCCCACACACCAACTATCCTAATTTAACCTCATTGGCCTACAGCTCAAAGCTTTTGTATACTCCCTATTTTCTATTCACTATGGTACCTCATTTTCATTCTTGAGTCTTTAAAGACTATTTAATTTTACAGCACAGCAGGTTGCTGTTATTTTGATATTTACAATTAATTTAATATTTACAAATTAGTATTTATAATTTGCTTTTTAAAAAAACACCAATTGATTTTTAATTATGTGTATTGGGGAGGGTGCGTGTAAGTGTAGTGCCAGCTGAGACATCACATGAGGGCTGGGAACTGAACCCAGATCCTCCGAGAGGGCAGAGCCTGCTCCTAACCACTGAGCCTTCTCTCTCCAACCCCTCAAATTATTTTAATTTCAGGATACTTTAAGTCCTCCTTTCTAGACTAAAATTAGCTCAGTGTTTCTCTTACCTTCAGAACCTCTGTTTCTACCTGAATGTCTCCTAACAGTTTTATTAGCCATATAAAGAAAACAACACCTATCTGTCTTCATTTTGCACAAAAACTCACTCTTAACCCTTCCAATTTAACTGTTTTAGCTGCTGACTTCCACTTTCAAATAAAATGAAGCTCACTGATTTCTCTTGACAAAATTTGAAAAAAGTTTTATAATTCTACTCCTGTTTCAGTTTAATCTATTGAGTTTCTCTATTTTACCCTTTTATTTTCACTTAACAATTTTCCTTTGTTCTTTGTGGCAAAAATATTATTTAATGATTCATTTTTAAGGGTAACACTGAGCTAAAGGGAACTTGCAAGATGCGAGCCTTTGCTCCCCAGCGTCCTCTGCTTGAAAATCTGCAGTCCACAAATGGGTTCTCAACATTTCCAGGATGATTTTTCCAGAAAAGAAAAAGTTAACCTCCTCTCAAAATCATTAGATGACATTATGAGGTGAAAGGTGGTGTGGAGCAAAGGCCACAGTAACCTCATCTTACTGCCAAGAATCCTTGGGCCAGGCATGGCTGCACTCGCCTTTAATCCCAGCAACTCGGGAGGCAGAGACAGGCAGATCTCTCCAAGTTTGTGGTCAGCCTGGTATACAGAGTGAGTTCCAGGACAACCAGGGCTACACAAAGAAATCCTGTCTCAAAAAGAGAAACCTCTTTTAGAACATTGTAATGCAATATGGCATCATAATGGTTTCTTGGAAAATATAGTAAACTAACAGGAAGGATTATGAGCAAAAGCTAGCAGTCTCCAATGAAGAAGAGCAATAGCAGAAATCTAGCTCTGTCCTTTCTAAGAATCAATACTCACCCATTCTCAACCACTGCCTCCCATGTCATTCTCAAATGGGGCAATATTCACCCTGAGGAGCCAAACACTTGCTCGGGGGAAGGTGAAAATGCACTTGCTATTACAATGATTTGTGTCCTTCCAGAGCTCCAATGAGCATAAACAGGTACACAGTGAATGTGTGCATTCAAACGCTATGATTCATGGATTAAGATTCCTTAATTACATATGAAAGAGTTGAAGGCTAAGAAAGAAGCAATGCATTTGTCAGAAGAGTTTTTACAAATCCTAGATGTGAGGCCCTTCTGAATCTGCAGATTCAGTTATTCATCAAACTCCTGCTTAAGAGCCAGGAACATTGTCACTATACACACTAGATACTATAGTGAAGAGGGCTGGTCTTTTCCCTAAAAAAAACTGTCAGACTGTGACATGGGAGATGCAAATGGGAAATAGAGTGACAAAAGGAAGGAGGAGGAGAAGGAAGAAAGGATAAAAAAATCTTATGAAGAAAGTCTACAGAATGAAATATCAACATAGAGAGGGAGATTTGAAGACAGGTGTCATAGATATACATTTTCTTGAACTTTGCATCAACAATATACATTTGCAGTGAGTGGCCATCCCTAAGTGAGTGAGGTCAGCTGGGCCACATGGAGCACAACTGCATGGCTGACCCCACACAGATGAATGAACCAACCTACAGCTTTCAGTGCATGCACTATATTTTAGAGAAGTCTGGCTGCTGAAACATCAGGAATGTAGAGGGCAAAGACGAAGATTCGAAGAAACAGGAACCAGGTGAGATAGGGACTCATTAAAGAGCTTGGCCACTCCCTGAGGACAGTGGGTCTTCTTTGAAGTTCCTCTACTCAGAGTGATATAGACAGGTTGACATCAGACTGGAGAACCCAGGGACCACATTTGTCAGCTTTGAAACAAACTGCTCCTAAGGCAAGCAGATGTTGTATGGCAGGCTAAACTATGGTGTGGGGACAATGGCCAGATGTCCCACCCAAGGCCTTCTTTATCACAATTCTAAAGATGAGACTGTTAAAGATGAAAATGAGAACCTTAAAACATAGGTGCAGTTTAATGCATGAAAATTATGCTCTTAGCTGGGCGGTGGTGGTGCACACCTTTAATCCCAGCACTTGGGAGGCAGAGGCAGATGGATCTCTGTGAGTTTGAGGCCAGCCTGGTCTACAGAGTGAGATCCAGGACAGCTGTAAAGCTACACAGAGAAACCCTGTCTTGAAAAACCAAAAAAAAAATTATGCTCTTTTTCAATAAACAGTTATTACTTGATTTATGTGCAAGCTGTCACTACACTTTTTATTTTTCATTTATCATTTTTATCAGCTAAGAATTTTAAGTCTTTGTATTGTTCTTTATTATAATAAGTATATACTTTAACATTCTGACAACGGGGAATATGAATAGACACTTTTATTCCTCTAAGAATTAAACATAACATTTTGAAAATTCTTAATTTCAATTTATTGCAGTAAATTGTCATTATTTCTATTTATGTGCTGCACATTATATGACTAACTAACTTGGAAGGCCCTGAAATGTTCTAAACATACTACCATTTTGAAGTATAAAATATTCCTTGTCAAAAATACATTTTTTTGCCTGTGGTACTTTCCTACCATAGTGATGTTAGCTGTTCTACTTTCATGTTTTTATTATTAAATAAGCATCATATATAATTTGTGTGTACATATATACCTCACTTAGAACATTCAAGGTAAGATTGTGTGTATGTATGTGTTATATGTATGCGTGTTTTCATGAGCTTGTGTATGTGAAGGTATCTTTCACAATTGCTTTCTACCTCATTTCTTTGTAACAGAGCCTCTCATTGAACATGGAGCTTGCAGATTCAAATAAACTGGTTGTCCAGAAAGTCCAGTGCCTCCCCAGGGCCAGGGTTATCAAAGCCACCAAGGTTTTACATGATTGCTGAGGAGTGAACTCAGGTCCTCAGACTCACCCCTGTACTGAACACCTCCCAGCCCCAAGCTATTAATGTAGTTAGACATCATGACAGTCCACTGGGGTGACTAAATTAGTTATTCATGTTTTAAAAAGAAACTGAAATTAAATAACCTGTCAAAGGTTGTAGAATTATACAAAGAAATAGAAATAAACAGGTTAAATAACTAACTCAACACCATGGTGTTAGAATATTGTATGTTGAATGTTGAGCACAGTCTATTACTCATTAGCATTTGTGTGTGTGTGTGTGTGTGTGTGTGTGTGTGTGTGCGTGTGTGTCTGTGTGATGTGTAAGTGTATATGTGTGTGTGTGCTTGTTTGTGTGTAGGGGAGTTAAGTTCGGGTACACCACGTGTCGAGGCATGCATGTCGGTCAGAAGATCTGTAGGTGTGGGTCCTCATCTTGCCACCTTGTTTAACATAGGCTCTCTTTGCCACTGAGTAAGACAAACCTGCTGGCCCTCAAGCTTCTGGAGTTTTCCTGTCTCAGCCTCCCATTACCCCCAGGGCATTCTCAGATAATGACACTTGTGTTACCTCATCTTCTTTTACATGAGTTCAAGCATTCTTAGGCTTGAATGGCTGGTGTTTCAGCTGGTGAGCCATCTTCCTAGCCTGTCAGTGGCATTTTAAATCTTAGTCACCAATGTATCTTGTCTACTTAAAGTTATAATTTTTAAATACATTAGCTGAAAAAAATTAAAGGAAACAAAACAATCAAAAGAATAAAGCAGCAAGGATTCCAAAATCTTAGACTCTCTGTCAGCACAGCGGCTCAAACTATAGAACCCTATTAAAGGATTGCTCAGGAGTATAACTAAACCACATGCAATAGCGTTTGCCATTGGGACTAAAGGTTTCCTGTGAACGGCAGCGAAATAACCCAAGGCTGGAGACCGTGTGAGCTGATCAACTGAAGAAAACGAGAATGAGAAATCAGTTCACAAACCGTTTTTATGACATTTAAAGCTTCTACTTTTCTTCCTATTCTCATGTGGTCTCCACAGAAATCCACAAAGATACCCCCACAACAGACTGCTGGCAATGGTTGAGAGACAGTCCGAACTGACCTACTCTGGTGATGGGATGGCCAAACACCCTAATTGTCGTGCTAAAAACCTCATCCAACTACTGAGGGATCTGGATGCAGAGATCCATGACTAGGCCCCAGGTGGATCTCTGGGAGTCCAATTAGCGAGAATGAGGAGGGTTTATATGAGCAAGAATTGTTGAGACCATGGTCGGATTAAGCACAGAGACAAATAGCCGAACGAACGGAAACACATGAAATATGAACCAATGGCTGAGGGGTCACCAACTGGATCAGGCCCTCTGAGTGGGTGAGACAGTTGATTGGCCTGATCTGTTTGGGAGGCATCCAGGCAGTGGCACCGGGTCCTGTGCTCATTGCATGAGTCGGCTGGTTGAAACCTGGGGCCTATGCAGGGTCCCTTGGCTCAGCCTGGGAGGAGGGGACTGGACCTACCTGGACTGAGTCCACCAGGTTGATCTCAGTCTGTGGGGAAGGCTTTGCCCTGGAGGAGATTGGAATGGGGGCGGGCTGGGGGGGAAGGTGAGGGAGGCGGGAGGGGGGAGAACAAGGGAATCTGTGGCTGATATGTAGAACTGAATTGTATTGCAAAATAAAAATTAAAAAAAAAAAGCTTCTACTTTTATTTAAATGGCTTGGTGGTAGGTAAACTAATAAAAAATAAATTATTAGATATGACTCCTGGTATAAAAGACATTTTGAAGTGGGAAAAGAAAGTTGATATTACCATGTGCAAGGTAAAAGCCACTACTTAAAAGAGAAACTATTAGAAAATAGTTAAGGAATGGTACATTTAGGCAACTTTTGGTTCTCATGGATTAATAGTCTAAGAAACTTTGATTTAATACACAAATTAACAATTCCTCTCTTGAGGTTTCTCTTGGGGAAGTAAACAGGCAAAATGAAAGATGAGTAGCAGCAATGACTAAAATCAACAAAATGATTTCTGGATAAGCTTCAGCATGCAATCAAATATCCGTCAGCCTTTTGTACCTAGACAGACACTGCAAATAAATGCTCACAGAGAGTGAAAGTGATGCATTGTTATCTACTAAGCCAATGGGTTTAAAGAACTTCAGTGCACTTTGTGTAAAACAATATGTGCCTTCAGGCTCTAAATATCTAGCTTCCTCTGCAGGTAACTACTCACAAAATGCTCTTTGGAGTTTTTCTTTCTTTTTTTTCTATAGTTTCCCCTCCCTCATCTCCTTCCATCCCATGTACTCGCCTCCCCATCCACTTCTCCTCTCTCCACTCAGAAAGGAGTAGGCCTCCATGGGCTTGAACAAAGCATGGCACATGGAGTTGAGGTAGGGCCAATATCCTCCCCCTGCATCAAGGCTGGGATGGGTAATCCAGCATGGGGAACAGGTTCCCGAAAGGCAGCGAGGTTCTCCTTGCAATAGTGGAGAGGGTGCCTGAACTGGCCATCTACTGTAATCAGATTGGTGGCTACCCTAATTGCCATCAGAGAGCCTTTATCCATTAACTGATGGAAGCAGGTGCAGAGATCCACAATCAAGCACTGGGCCAAGCTCCAGGAGTCCTCCTCAAGAAAGGGAGGAGAGATTTATGAGCTGGGAGTGGGGGGGTCAAGGTCATGACAGGTGAACCCACTGGAACAGCTGACTTGAGTACATGGGACCTCATGGACTCTGGACCAACAGTTAGGGAACCTGCATGGGACCAACCTAGGCCCTCTGCATGCGTGTGACAGTTGTGTAGCTTGGTCTGTATGTGGGACTCCTAGCAGTGAGATCAGGACCTGTCCCTGTTGCTTGGCTGTTTTGTTTTGTTTTGTTTTTTAATAATGTTACAAGAAAATAGTAGAAGAAAGGCTATAAAATTCTGGGAATATATGTTATATTTTTTCTCAAGGAGGCCAAATGGTTTAAAAAGAACAGAGCAGAAGAGTTAGGAGCTCAGTGAGACTCCAGGAAATTCTTAAAAGCAGATGCAGGGTGAGGGAGTAGAGAGATGGCTCATAGGTTGAGAACTTTTGCTGCTCTTGCAGAAAACCCAGGTTGGATTCTCAGCATCCATATGACATTTAATGGCCATCTGAAGCTCCAGTTCCAAAGGATCTATCAACTCCGCCTTTGGGTCTCCACAGGCACCACAGAAACTTGGTGCACAGATGTACAGGCAGGCAAAACATTCATACACATAAATAAAACAAATAAATCTTTAAAAATAAAGTAAAAAAAGATATGTGGGAACTGGAAGAAAGTATATGTAAGAATGGGGGATATCAGCAATCAAGAGAGTGAACCCTTCTAGAAAGTAAGGTAAACAGGGCAGGGTCTGTCAACAGAACTTCTTTATATTCCCTGAAGAATGTGAAAGAACCTGGTCTTGGGTATATGAAGAGGTCAATACTCATGCTAGTGAAAGGCATCTGTGTATAGTTTCCTTCTTTGCATAGAATATTTCAATTAAAGGTCTGAGTAAAAGTAGGAAAATCAGACTACAAGCATTTGTAGAAACTCTGAACATTTACACTTTATTTATTATAAAGGAACTTTAGTGTATCATTGGTTGATGCTTAGGTTACAAACATTATGAGTTTATGTAACACCCTTATGGTTTGTCCTTACAAGCTTTTCATAACTTTGGGAAACAAAAAATTATCCATAGCTGGAGAGCTTCTCTCTGGGTCTTGCCAAGCCCCAGCAGTCCTGTAGCCCACTTATAAAATAAACATACAGACGCTTATATTATTTAAACTTCTCAGCCATTAGCTCAGGCCTACCATTGTTTAGCTCTTACTCTCATACTCAGCCCATTTCTGTTAATCTATATGTCGCCACGTGTTCCATGGCTTTACCTGTTGCCTTTACATGATGCTCCCTGGACAGCGGGCTGGAGTCTCCTCCAGACTTCCACCTCCCAGCCTCTCCTCTCTGTTTGTCCCACCTATCTCATACTTCCTGCCTGGCTACTGGCCAATCAGCTTTTTATTTATTCACAACATACAGGACAGAATCACAGGAGTTCTATAGGATTTGTTCTGTGTGCCCTATCTTATGCATCCTCTGCATGGTGTACCAAGTACCGAGAGAACAGAAAGGAGATTTGGTTTAGGGATGGAGATACTTCTTAGGTTGTTTGAGTTTCTGCAAATGAAAAGGAAAGATAAAGTGCATTTCTATCTGAAGAAAATGAGCTAACCCCTGCACAAGTGCAAAGATTTCACTGAATCAAACACACAGTGGGTCCACAGGAAGAGGGTTAGAAAGAAAGAAAAGAAGGAAGAAAGATAAGGAAGGGAGGGAGGGAGGGAGGGAGGGAGGGAGGGAAGACCAAAACTAGTTGGAAATAATCAAACCTCCTGATCTTAGAATATAGAGTTTAAAGTAGAAATAAGATATATTGTATCTTAATTTTTAGAAGATTATTATGATGCTAACACAAAGAAATAATTACATTTGTACAAAATAATGATCATAAGCAGAGACATTCACAGAAAGTTATGTGGACGAAATTACAACTGACAGACTTTGAAAGAAGCACGAGACTAAACCATAGGCCTAAGTAATCTAATTAAGTTGATAAATAAGTGGAAAGGAGGATATTTAAAAGATTCATAGCTCAGTCACCAAAGCCTACTTGATGGCAGTTAATGGCACTAAAATGGAAGAAATGTGAAGTTGAGGAAAAAAAAACAAGACAGCAGTCAAGTGAGATAGTGGACAAAAAAACTGATCAACTTTAGGTATTCACAAATATGCAAGTTAAAATGGGCTACTTTATGAGCCATTCTAAAATTAATGGTTATTGCCTTAGGATAATGTCAGTAGTTTTAAATTAAAGTTGGATCTGAATCTAAATATTGCTATGTATGTGGAGTGTATAAGCCTAATAAAAGTTTTATTGCTTTCTATTAGATTATAAAAATCACTATTAATACAAAAAAATAATGTGAAACCAACAGGACAATATTTTTCTCTAGTCATAGCCATGTAAGAAATTTCCAGAATTGGTTGAGGATTTAGACCTGATGCTTACAACCCATTCATCATATAATTCAATTCATATATGTGTTTGTACACATATATATAATGCTGTTCCATATACATTAACTTTAAAATGGATGAAACTTTCCAATTTTAAATGAGGCATTAAGAAATGTCAAAAATTGCTAGACTCATTGATCTTTCAAATGTCACACAGTCTTTCTAATTATTTTTTTTTAAAGTTTTAAGTACTTTGAAACATTAAATAAATTGTCCAAGAGAAAAAGAGTTTTACGGGTACATGTCCTAAACAACTTTTCCTGGATCCTATATTATAAAGATTAACCATTGCTTTGAACTCTATTTCCCTTTCTATTGAACAGCAGGTAATGGGAAATATTAGTATATAATGAAAGGAGGAACTGGAGTGAGCAGTGTTTTTTATATTTACTGGAATATTATTAATGAAATATCATCTCACAGAATAGACCTATCTTATCATAATAATATACTCCAGAAAAAGTTTTATGCAAAAATTAAATGCCTTAGCTTTTCAAAAACTGAAACTATGTCCTAAGGGAGACAAGGAAAGCTTCATTTTTACTAACCTTAGTTAATAAGTAGGATTTTATGCATTGTTGGCACTAAACATAATTGCTATATATAATTGTAGTATGTCCAGCAATGCCTTCTTGTAGGTCACTGTGGTTATTACTATGGATCTAGATAATTAAAAAGGAATGAAAAATGGTTATAGCCCCAGAAGGGCAACTGTCGGTCTCTGGCTGAGTCTATGAAATGCTGGAATTGAAAATGCTTTACGCATCATCTGTGACCAATGTAAAAGCCCTTCCATAATTTTTAGCTGTAATATAACCAAAAAAAATATGAGAACACTTTCTGGAAGATGGCAGCCACTTGACAAACTCAAAGTGCCTCAACAAACTTAGTTTAAAGTTAAGGAATGACACAGGAAAGGGCATTAAAAACATATGAAAAAAAAAACCTGAAAATCTAATCTGCTAATTAGATAATGCATTTATTCATAGAACATACCCCCCAAAATTAAATAGTTCATTAAAATTAATGCTTACATTTATTGTATATTCATGTATGTCTTCCTTCTTAAAAGTTAATGATACAAATGTTATTACTGTATCATTATATAATAGAAGCCTACCTAATACCTTATCCCTTAGCACTTTGGTACCAAATCTTAAAACCAGTAGTCTATATCTCTATAATAATTATCATTATAGAGAAGATTTTTCTATAAGCCAACTTTTGAAACTATAGGTGCTTTCTCTGTATAATTCAAATTTGAAATGCATGCTTCACTTTAATATATTGATGATTTTGAAGAGAGATAAACATAATATTTACAGGATAAAAGTTTATATATGTTTGAAATAGTAATTGCAATCTATAGTTATTTAAAGGACTTTAATTTCAAAAATACATTCTAAGTATAACTTGTAATCTTTAAAAACATGTAACTTACAAGCAACTAAGAGTGTCAGCTTTATATTGACTCAGGTTTTAAGGATCATATTTCTACAAAGGCTAGTTTTTACAGGAAATGCCAGATACCATATTTCTGGTGAAAGTGTCAGGACAATGCCTGGAGTACTACTGGCAGGCACCAACTGCTTGTCAACACACACACACACACACACACACACACACACACACACACACAGTTGTATTATCATTACTGTGCACTTTGTTCAGAGCATAGTTTCAAGTATTCCAACCCTGCCTAAGTCCCAAGAGCCTTGTGAACTTAGCACACCCATGTTTGCAAACTTGCTCACCCTCAGTCTTCCCCACATAACTAAATGATTACTGTATTCTTCATTTGCTGAGGTCAAAATCCAGTTACCCTGGAAAGCTCCATCTCTTTATCCACATATAATCTTTTAGAAAACCTCCTTGACTCTCATTTCTGGTCACTTATCTCCTTCTATGACACCATGACATTTATCATGGAAATCTTTATAACCCTCTTGAATTGTTGGAAATCATTCCGATCTAGTGTCATTTCCTACCCTTGACTCCCATTGGGAGAATAGTTTCTACACAGAAATTTGAAAGTTCCTGTTTTTACATGTCAACTTGTGTATCTTTTGTTCAGAATTCTAGAATAGGTTTCCAACATGTTCAGAATACAGAGAAAGTGTGTTTGTTACAATTTTTAAGGTCTCATGGAACATTCCTGTGATTCCCATGTTCCTAACATGTCTCTGCTGCATCTTTAAGCTCTCTTACTATGTTTACACTGGATTCCTGTTGCTCCTGAAATACTGTGGACACATATCTGCTTCAAGGATGTTCTGATCACTTTTCTTCCTTGTTCTCTACATATCTTACTTCTTAACACAACTGCAGGGTCTCGTTCCACATGATGTCTTGTCAGAAAAGATCTGGTCTGTCTTTGATCCTGAAGCTACCCTGTACTGTATTTCTTTCTGCCTCCTTTTATGGTCTCTGATAGCACTTTTGGCTACCAAACATGCTTTATCATCAATGGATTTTACAGTTGACTTACTGTGATGTCAAGTTAATGCCAGCTGCCTGCAACATAATCCTTTCAGGTAGTTAATTGTTCAGAATAGTTGAAGAGTCTTCAGTTTTGTCGAATGAATTTGTGAATATAAATATCATACAATATTTCTTGCATTGAAATGTTTTTAGACAGACTTGCTCATTTAATTTTCTAAAGGCATAGAAAATCTAGGGATTAAAACTAGATAAATGCTGGGGGACCCTACAAACAGCTGACTCAGGAATCTGGTCCTTGTCATGAGTCGCAGCCTTTACAGTGTTCTTGGATTCCAGCTATATGAGAGCAGACTGCCCTTCAGGTTTAGCCACACAACCAAGTTTCTTACTTAGCAGGCCAGAAACAGAATATTGCAATGGACTCAGAAAAGAGGACACTGGATAGTGAACATCTACCAGCACTATTTTTCTTCAAATGAGCAAGGCAAAGCTAACTGTCTGGGTCTTGTCATGAAATGCTTCAAAACATATGCCTTCTCTAGTATACTGTGAGCCATGGACTAAAGAAAATACACTGGGGACCAGAGGGATGGCACAGCAGTTAAGAATGTTCATTACACTGTCATGAAAACAGTTCAGATCCCGGTGCCTACATAATAAGACAGGCATTTGAGAATGCCTCTAACTCCAGATCCAAGGGATCCAATACCCTCTTCTGGCCTCCATGTATGCACCAATCCCACACATATATGTGTGTATATGCCCATAAAGATACATGTACACAGACATAAGTAAATGAAATAATCTTTGAAAATGTATTTTTAAAAAATCAACCACAATGAAAGCACCTGCCTCTGGAAGTAAAGACATGAACGAGGCAGACATGCAAAACCTGGAAGACTAACACTGCCAGCAGAGTGAAAAGCTCTTGTGATGAGCAGTAATAAGTGTCCACAGGACAGAAATGACTGGAATGTGTGGGCTAAGGAGGGATAGGGGAGCACATAGCTGTAGTTGGAGTTTGTCTGTGTCCTGCCCAGTCCTGCAGCCGCTCAGACCCAAATAAACACACAGAGGCTTATATTATTGTCAAACTGTATGGCATAATGGCTCAGGCTTCTTGCTAGCTAGCTCTTACATCTTAAATTAACCCATTTTTATATATCTATACTTTGCCACATGGCTTGTGGCTTACTGGTACTTTGCATCTTGCTTCTTCTGGTGGCGGTCAGCAGCATCTTCTCAACTCTGCCTTTCTTCTTCCTCCCTCTCTAGTTGGAATGTCCTGCCTAACCTTATTCTGCTTCACCATTGGCCAAACAGCTTTTTTATCAACCAATCAAAGCAACACATATTCACAGCATACAGAAAGACATCCACAGCATATGGCCAATAGGAAGGCATGATTTTCATCTTGTAGAGCCTGGCAGGTATAATATATATATATATATATATATATATATATATATATATATATATATATATATATATAAAGTAGGAGCTCTTATGACTCAATGTACATTTTTAAAATACCTATTTAGCTTCTGTGAAATAAATGAGTTATTATGGAGTATGGTGGGATAAATTAGTAGCCCTTTGGGAGGAATGTGAATGATTACTAATAGTAGTAGAAATTGAAGGTGAACTATTTTTAATGCATTCTTAGTCAAAGAACTACCAGAATTATTGGGAGAGTTCCCCACAAGCAGGGGATCCAACATACTAGACAAGTGTTGTACCACTGAGCTATATCCGCAACCCTGCCTGGGAGGTTTAATGGTAGAAATTGTAGGATGAAAGAATGAGACCAAAATTATTTGTGGGATTAGCTGATGTCTATTTGGTCATGGAAGTTCTTTTGTGAAGATGGAGATTAGAAGAAGTCCAGGCTTTCTGAGAGAACACAAACTTCTTTGGATTTGAGAGTTGGCGAATCCTATTCAGTACTCAAGCTCAGGGGAAATGTCAAGATTAACCATTTGGAAACTATTGAAACAAAGAATAGAAGATGCCACCTGAGAAATACACTTAGAGAAAAGATGAAGCTAATAGCTGGTCTTAAGGGGAAGTCATTTAACCAGGTATCTGGCCCAAGGGGAGAAGTTCACTGGACAAGCTAAGGAGGAGGAGCATGAGAGTCCACAGGAAGTCCAGGACACACTAACATCAGCTGGAGTCTTGGAGGAAATACAGGAGAGGCCAGCTGTCTACATAGTACCTAAGCAGTGAAGAAAATGAGACACTAAGAGTGACCATTGGTAGGGTCCAAAAAGTTACTAGTGACTCTAATAAAAGGAGTTTCAGAGGAGGGATATGGATGCCTAGTCTTGGTTGTCAACTTGCTGGGATTTTGAGTTACCATGGAAACAAATGTCTAGGTGTGTGTGAGGGATTATCTAGATTCAGTAAATTGCATTGGAAAGACTCAATAAATATGGGAGATAATATTCCAAGGGATAGGGTCCTGGGACTGAACAAAAGGAGAGCCAGCCGAGCACAAGAATTCACTGTCTTCTGCTTCCTGGCTGCTGATAAAATGTGACCAGCTGCCTCAAACTCCTGCCACTGTGCCTTGCCCACCATGATGGATTGTGCCCTCAGATGTGAGCCAAATTCCTTCCTAATTGTTTAAGTAGAGGTTGCTCTTTCTTGTCCTGCCAACAAAGCAAATGCAATTGTGAGTCCTTGCATTTCTGCCCAGGTTTCTCATGAGAAAGCAGGGTACTAGGACAGAACATGATTAGGATGTAGTTCTCTCGGTAAATGGGGAGTTTTTAACTGATATGCATTACTGAAGAGCCTTGTTTAGGTGGATGGATACCATTCAGATATCCTATAAGAGTAGTAGAGGCCGGATGGTGGTGGCGCAAGCCTTTAATCCCAGCACTTGGGAGGCAGAGCCAGTGATACTAAAAATTTGCTTCACTGTTGCAATGATATGCTTTGATTATGGCTTTCAGTATTGATAACAGTAAGTGAGTTAGAGGCCAGGCTTATCTACAGAGTGAGATCCAGTACAAGAACCAAAACTACACAGAGAAACCCTGTCTCGAAAATCAAAAAAAAAAAAAAAAAAAAAAAAGTAGTAGAAACACAGCCACTAAAACCACAGCTTAAAATCCTCTTAACTAATCTAATTTAAAGGCCTTCTGGTTCTTTGACCTATGAAATTACACTCTATAAAAATGCAAATTAGTAAGACAGTAAGAATTTTTAAATTATCTGGATCTTAGTATGTGTTTTCATTATGACCTTGTAAAAAATACTAGTGAAAATATGTTTTGATATGTTTTTCTAGAAAAAGAATGCATAATTAGCATTTTCTGCACTTATACACAATCTAATTAATTATTTGAATATTTCAAACTGTAAAGCAACTATCCTAGGTCATGATTCTCAAGAGGGAAAACAGAGATTTTGACCTAAATCATAGGTTATATGGTTTTATATTACTGGTAAATTGTATGCATAACTGTAAAAATAGAGATTTTTTTTCTTCAGAATTTTTCTAAAATAGCATGTTGTTTACTAATTGCTTTCATCTTAAACTATATCTTATTCAAATCTTATAATTCTTATGGTGTTCAATCATCATGTGTATATCTGTCTGTCCGTCCATCTTTCTGTATCTGACAAAAACTGAAGAATATAACTCCTTACTGAAATATGCTCTGATAGTGACTATAAAGCAGATGAATCTTCTCATGAGTACTCAGTAAAATATTGGGAGTATTATTAGTATTTCTTTCCTTTCTGGTACTAATGGCCTTTTTATATATTTTTAAATTATGAATCCTACAAACTATAGCTTAAGAACATCTTCCCACTGATATTAATTGACAAACAAAATGAAAATTAATCCTTAGCCATCAAGAAAATATTCTCACCTAAACAAGCATATAATCAAATCAATAAACATTTTACTAAAGATATGTTAATTACCAAGACATCATGTGTGTCTATGTATATGGGGTTATAGCATGGAATTAAAATAATAAGACTATGCATTTATTTTCTGTAGTACTGGGTACTGAACCAGAATGATGCCAGATCTCTCAGAGTTGGAACAAGAGGTGTTTCCAGGATGCCAGCTTGTTAAGTGTGCCCTGGGATATGAATTCCGGTTCTCAGAATTGCATAGGCAACGCTCTTAACCACTGATCCATCTCTCCAGTCCCCCCATCTTAAGGAAGAGAGAAACGTTAAATCTTACTTTGGAATTTTATATTATGGTTAATTAATGACTGACAGTTAAAATCCGAATAAACAGGAAGAATTGATAGACTAGACTAGATGGGATCCCCACAAACATATAGCAAGGAAAACCTGGTGGTACCACGAGCAGAAATGAACAGACTGCCAACAAAGCAGACACCCCCTAAATCAGTTGTCCCAAAGCAGCAACTTAATCTAAGTTACCCTAAAAGATTAAACGCCATTCTTTCTACTGGTTCACCTTTCCACTGCCTTCTCTCCTAATAAAATAACTAGCATAGATGATGAAATTCCTCCCTGGGCTGCACTAATAGTTATGGGGCAGCTGTCTTTGTAGAGGCCGGAAATAAAGTGAGCTGAAATCCGGGTTCTTGTTTTTTACAAAAGTAACCATTTCCCCCTTTCTTTTTCTTCTTTCATTGAATAAAAGCTTTTCCTTTAACTTCCACTCATTATCTTAATTGGCCAGCTCCTTCTCCCTGTAAAACATGCCAGCTGTGCTGACTACATCCAGCTGTTTGAGCTCAGTGGTCACGGCCAGCAGCTACTGCACAGCCAATGCAGTATGACTATGAGGAGTCAAATAGTTTATTACTATATGTCTCAGTAAGCCAAGAATTGCTATTGTAATGTAATTAGCTATTAATTTGGGAGATGAAATATGAGTATGTGAAACAGAATTGCTATCAGTGAAAACTAAATTACCATGAAAAGGTGGGGGAAATCATCCTCTGAGAGTCTGGTGTTCTTGTTTTAGATTAAAGAAACCACAAATTAAAATTGTAGATGGTAATAGCCTGGCTATTGCCAAAGTTATTGGTTCCTCTCCACAAACTGACGGTTGCACTATTGCTGAAGACAAGGCTTACACATTCATTGAACATGGTAAAGCCGAACTGGTGCCTATCTAGAGCCTTCACCCTATGGTACTGAAAGGTACTCTGCATGCTACCAAAGGAGAAAGGTAAACACCAACCCAACCATAAAGCCCTCAATTGACAATGGTGACCTGCCTGCAAAAATATGCTGGTTCAATGGTTGCACAAAGTTTGTGGGAGTAACCAACCAATATCTGATTTGACGTAGGTCCACTTCAGGAGACAGAACCCATACTCAACACTGCTAGGGTGACCAAGAACCTGAGACTAGATAGAACATGGACCTAGGAAACAACCAAATACTACTGTTCTGCTAAAGGAATGTAACAATATGATTCCAAATAACTTTGTGCTATACTCATAGATCAGAGCCTTGCTCAGCCATCATAAGAGAAGCAGCCTCCTGCAATAGATGGGAACAAATAAAGAGACTCAAAACTGGACAATGTGCAGAGAGTAAGAGACTTGAAACACTTGGCCCTAACTGAATGTCTCCATCAAATCCCTCCCCTCAAGCCTCAGAGAACCCCATGGAAAAGGAGGCAGAAAGAGTTTAAAAGCCAGAAGGGATGGTGGACACCAAGGGAAAAAGGCCCTCTGAACACAATAGGGCTAAGGTTCATATGAACTCACAAAGGCTGGGGCAGCATGCACAGAGCCTGCATAGGTCTGCACCAGATGGGATCCTAGAGCTGAAAGAAGTAGAAACACACCCCCATCCCCAACCCAGAAGTTATCTCCAATTGATAACCACTTACAAATGAAAATTCAGTTTCCTCTAAAGGAGTCTCACTGGAGAAACAAACCACTCTTAAGGGTAGGCTGCTGCCCAGCTCTAGATCATCAACAGAAAACAAAACAAACTCAACTGCATCTTTAAAGGTTTCTTGTCTCATAATGCTGAGTCGGGGCATTCTTTTCTGTAACCCTACACATCCTTTGTGTATACATTATGCCTCTGGCTTTGTGTTTCTATGAGATCCTCTGTATGTGAACACGTGTGTTTCCTTGTCTGTTTCTGTGGGATTCTCTGTATGTGAACACGTGGGTCTCCTTGTCTGTTTCTGTGGGATCCTCTGTATGTGAACACGTGTGTCTCCTTGTCTGTTTCTGTGGGATTCTCTGTATGTGAACACGTGGGTCTCCTTGTCTGTATGTGCTTCCTGCCCTTGTTCTTCGACTCTTTTTCTTCTTTTTGTTTTCTCCTATTCCAACTTGCTTATGTTTTATTTTATTACTGTTCCTTAGATGCCTGCTTGTTTTCCAAAGAGAGGCAGAAAGGTTACAGATCTGGATGGGAGAGGTTGATGAGGAACTGGGAGGAGTAAAGGGAGGGAAAACCATAATCAGAATATATTGTATGAAAAAAAAAACTATTTTCAAAAAAAGAAAAAAGAGAACTCAATACATGCATTTCCTTTGGAACACAGACTATTGGACATTTGTGCAAACAGTAGTATTTCTTCCTAGAGAGTCATGTTCTATTATAATTCTCTTTTTATTATCAAAATAAGTATTCATATTCTTGCCATTGTCTGGGCCTCATGAGTGGAGTGTACTGTAGAAAATTCTTAAAATACAATTCTAAAATAAGCAGGGCTCTTTTTATACCAATTCAAATTATACCCACTGTTGAAGATAAGTAAAATCTGTAAAAAATAAAATATTTTTTATTTTAAATCAAAATTGTAGATGGTTCACTATTGGCTTAGCATATAGAATCATATCTAGTTAGAACACAGTTACTGAAAAAGTCATGACCTTACTTCAAAAGACACACATAGGCTTGTACACACACACACACACACACACACACACACACACACACACACACAGCTGTATTTTTCACTTTATATCGAACCTTAAGGGATGAATGTATCATTTTTATGATTCTCTTTAAATATTAACTGAACTTTCCAACTCACTGACTTAGGGGTTTTGATCTTGTCACTAAGATCAAATCTATTGTGCACTTAAGTAAAACATCATAGATAACATTCTTCTTCCTAAGATATAATCAAATATTATTCAGCATATCTATATATCATATATATAATCATAATTCATCAAAATACAATACCATATATCATAAAAAGCAAAGGACATATTGCAAATGGAAAAGAGAAGAACCGAAGGTAAAATATATGTAGTTATGACAGGTACAAGACATTAGTCTTGCTTAGGAAGTTTATGGATAATTACATAACTGTTTCCTGTATATGATTTTACTCAAACCATAGATTCTTGAAGAAAAATTGCATATACCTTAGATTATATTTAAAAATGCAAGAAAGCCATACTATTTACCTGAACCATAATTAATATCCATGATTATCAACAAAAACTATTTACTGAAGTTTAGGTGGCTCACAAAGTTTTGTTTTATAGTTACAGATTACTGACAGTGATATCTTCGCAAAAAAACTTAACAACCATATCAATGTTCAAAGATACAAAGTAAATACATTTTTCATAAATATAAATGTTCAGATTCGTGAAATAATTATAGTTTAATGAATGTAATGTATGTTTTTTCTTTAAATCAATGAGTTCATGGAATTATGATTTCAAAAGGAACAAATTAAAAATTATATTACTAGGAAAATCAGCATTGCTAGAATCAACAACATAAGTGAAATTCATAGTTTTCTCAGATCTCGGGTTAAAAATAATCCTGGAAAACTCTCTTAAAACCATGTGTGTAATTTTAAGCTAGAACTATAACCTCACCAATAATAATCACAATAACATACTTAGTCTGTACTGCCACCAAGTGCCAAAACCATTAATTTAAACAATCTGTCAGCAGCCACAAGTAGACACTTCCTTTGCTGCAAGTGGCTATTTTCAGATGGTAAGGGTAAATCACATAAGCCATGAACAGTTAAAAGAGCACCACGGTTTGGACACGACAATTAGATCTCAAAAGCATTAATAAAACTTTAAGAGTCCTACCAGCTCACAGGGAGGTCATGAAGTCTAAAAATATTGTTTAGCTTGTAGTCAAATTTTGCTGGACAAAGGTTTTCTTTATATGCAGTCAAGTTCGGATCTGGTTGCATATCTGTGGGAAATACCGAATCCTGGTGGGGGAGGGGAAGAAGAAAAAGCTCTCTGTTACATATCCACCACACCACTGCATACATTGATACTAAGTTATTTCAAACCAAGTTCTAACAAAAAAATATTGTTATAAATGACTCTTACCATCAATCCCTCATATCCCACTGCAATTTTGAGAAAATATACAAGAAAGACAAAATTTAAAGCAAGGCACCTATTGTTTCATGGATGATTTATCTCTAAGTTGCATTCATATTAAAAATTACTTGAAAGCCTTTCCTCTGTGGATAACTGTGAAGTACAATATAATGTCTTATATGATTTGTCAAATGTCATTTTTTGATAATCATTCAACCTTAACATCAATTTCATTTCAGCAATCAAAGCCTAAGGATTCATGAACCACATTTGTCTTCTGTAAATGATATTCCTACAAATACTTCCATTGCATAGAAAAATGACACTTGCTAACAGGTTAATTATGGTTTTCTTACTTAAATCCAAGGAAATAGGACTGATTTAAAAGTATATGCCAATGGTAAAAGATTTCTGTAACAGTCCTTTAAATCACAAGCATTAGTACTCACGTTTCCATTTGTTAGTTAACCCTCTCCCCACCAAGCAAACTCTACAAGAAAGGAATCTCCTCTGTGAAGGCATGTTAAAGATGGGCATTCAAAATGGCATATATATTAACTGTTTAAATCCATACACACATGAAAGCAAATAATTCCATAGTATTTACTTTCTAAAATTGCCATTGGAAATGGAGGCATATATTCATTTTTACACTCAGACATTTATTCAAATCATATCTATAAAAGCCATACTCTTCCAAATAATATTCTTGAACGAAGTCAATAACAATTGATGCTCTCATGGAGGGTATATTCTAATGGATTCCTTATATCATCAGAGCTAGAAAATATTAACCAACTTCTGTAGGTGGGATTATTTTCTGATTAACAAAATAGTATGTATCCACATAGAAATTTTACACACTTTCTAATACTACACAGAAACAAACCAATCCTTGTCTCATATCAAGATATAATTAGCCGGGCGGTGGTGGCACACGCCTTTAATCCCAGCACTCGGGAGGCAGAGCCAGGCAGATCTCTGTGAGTTCGAGGCCAGCCTGGGCTACCAAGTGAGTTTCAGGAAAGGCACAAAGCTACACAGAGAAACCCTGTATCAAAAAACCGAAGGAAAAAAAAAAGATATAATTACTATACACATTTTGGTTTAATTATTTATTTCTTCCTTCTAGTTTCTATAAAGTTGGGACCATAATTTCTTTTCTTATTGAAAATGATTTTTGTTATTGTTTCTTTTTTACTGAAAAAAATCATGCAATTTATTTTAATCATGTTTTCCCCTCCCCACTTCCTACAAGATTCTCACCACCTCCCTACCCATCCAACTTTATGTTCTCTGCCTCACCTCAAAACAAGAAAACAAACAAACCAAAAGCACATAAAGAAACACACAACCAAAACCAAAACAAACAGAAAGACCACTAAGACAGAAAATGTGAAATAAAAGGCAAAATGAAATAAAAAGTCCACAAAGATACCACTGAGTTCTTTTTGTGCTGACCAAAATACTCCTGGGCATGGGAACTGCTCTAAACTGTAGTTCATGTACCCAGTGAGACTCCATTGGAAAAAAAAAAAAAAGATTTCCCCTTTGCCAGCTGTCATCATCAACTGCAGATAGCCTCTTGGTTAGTGATGGGTCTCCATGTCCACTTACTCCTCTCAGCACAGGGCCCCATCTGGCTTGAACTTGTGTATATCATGCATGCTACACAGTCTTTGTGAGTTCGAATTGTGCAACAATCTCACTGTATATGCAAAACACAGTTTACTTGGAGTCATAAATCACTTCTGGTTCTTACACTTTCTGCCTCCTCTTCCACATAGATCCTTGATCCTAGAGGAAAGAGTTTGGGGAAGAAATTACATTTAGGACTGAGTGTTTCAAAGTCTCTTTCCCTGAACCTTGTCTTTTTGTGGATCTCAGTGTTAAGTCTACTATATGCAAGAAGCTTCTCTGATGATTGTGTGAAGCACTGATCAATGGAAACGACAATGTGATATAAGGAGTCATTTTATTGTTATGTTCCTTTAGAAGATTAATATGAGTACATTTTTTTCCCAAGATCTATGAACTAACTCATCTTAGGTTCTGGACTACTTGAGCAGTATCAAGTACAGGTTCCATCTTATGGAGTGTGCTTGAAGAAAAAAAAAAGTGGTTGGATACTCCTGTAACACTTGTGCCACGGATGTACCACTATAGCTTGCAGGCAAATCACTGTTTCAGGTTGCTGAGTTTATACCTGTGTGATATTCATGATTCCTTTTCCCCTACAGTAGCATGTAGAGTACCTTCCAGCGTCATAAATGCTAGTCAGCAGGGTAACACTTCTAGTTAAGCACTAGCTCTATTTCTTCGTGTTTGATGACACAGGTGTTGTCTTCTGAAATAGGGCCTTACCATCAGCTTGTTGAGAGCAACCAATAGCCTTGGCCATAGCCTGTGATGTTTGGTGGTTTTGTTGAGGCCCCTTTGGCCAAAGACCCAACATGATGTAACTTATTTCCAGGAAATGGAAGTTTCACTTGGTAGCATAAAATGTCTGGTTGGAGCACTGAACCCCCTGCTATTTG
Organism: Peromyscus eremicus; assembly: GCF_949786415.1. Classification (NCBI taxonomy): domain Eukaryota; kingdom Metazoa; phylum Chordata; class Mammalia; order Rodentia; family Cricetidae; genus Peromyscus; species Peromyscus eremicus. The sequence continues at coordinate 41,357,715 of NC_081429.1, forward strand.
GTAACTTTATTTAGATTTCTTTCATATGTGTATATGCTTTAGGAAGAATATACAACAGTGAGTTCACACATAGTTCTTCAAATGGCCCTTAGATGATAGTAGTCCTTCCCCATATCTCCTCCCTATTTAACCCTCCTATTCTAGTTTGGTCTCTGTGTTTCCAAACACCACTCTATTCTTTTCCCCCTTCCTTGGGAGAGCCTCTACCACCCTCTAGTCCCTTACTTAGTACCTAACATCTGTTCTATTCAGATTATAGTACACATATGAAAGCTTAAAAGCTAACATCCACATATAAGAGAAGAAATACAGTATTTATCCTTAGAGGTCTGGGTTACCTCATTCAGGATGATTTTTTCCTAGCTCTATTTATTTAACTGTGAATTTCCTAATTTCATGTTCCTTAACAGCCTAGTAATATTCCTTTATGCAAATGTACCACATTTTCATTATCCATTTATCAGTCAATGGTATCCAGGCTATTTCCAATTTATTATGAATAAATTATGAATAGAGCAGCAATGGATATGGATGAGCTAGTGTCTCTGTAGTAGGATGTAGTCTGGGGAATATATGCTCAACAGTGGGATAGCTAGATCTTGTGCCACATTGATTCCCAGCTTTCTGAAGAACTGTCACATTGATTTCCAAAGTGGCTATACAAGTTTTCATGCCCACCAGCAATGAATAAGTATTTCCCTTTTGCTCCATCCTCAACAGCAGGGACTGTCATTTGTTTTATTAATCTTGGCCATTCTGATGGATGTAAGATGAAATCTCAAAGTAGTTTTATCATTTCCCTCATGGCTAAGGATGTTGATCACTTCTCTAAGACTTAGAGTCTGAGTGTTTCTCATCCATTTGAGCTTTCTCTGATAAGAACTCTCTACTCAGTTCCCTATCCCTGTTTTAAAATTGGATTGTCTTCCTGTTGTTTAGTTTTTAAATTCTTTATATATTTTAGGTACTAATTATCTATGAGATGTAAAGATATTCTTCATTCAGTATGCTTCTCCTTTGCTTGAATGATGGTGTCCTTTGCCATACAGAATCATATTATCTTTATGAGGTCCAATTTATTAATTGTTCATCTAAGTGTCTGTACTATCAGTAAATTGTTCAAAAGTCTTTTCATGTGCCAATGAGTTCAAATATATTACCCACTTTCTCTTCTATCAGATTCAGAGTATCTGCTCTTAGGCTGATCCATTTGGAGCTAAGTTTTGTGTGGGATGATAGACATGGGTCTATTTTCATTCTTCTACATGGAGCCACCCAGTTTGATCACAATAATTGATTGAAGATGTTGTCTTATTTCAAGTGTGTATTTTTACTTCTTTGTCAAAAATCAGGTGTCTGTAGGTATATGGACTTATGTCTAGGTCTTCAATTTGATTCTATTAATCAGCATTTCTGTTTAATGCCAATACATTTGTTTTTATTACTATAGCTCTATAATGCAACTTGAAATTTGGGCTGGTGATATCTCTAGCAGTTGTTATATTATTCAGGATTGTTTTAGCTATCCTAAGCTTTTTGTGTTTTTTAAATGTATTTTTAAGTTTCCGATTGCACTAAATCTGCAGATCACTTTTGATAAAATGGCCATGTTCATAATATTAATCATACCTATCCATGATCATAGGAGATATCCCATCTTCTAGTGTCTTCTTTTGTATATAAAATTATATCTGCAAATAAAAATACTTTGACTTCTTCCTTTCCTATTTATATCCCCTTAATATCTTTTTATCAACTTATTGCTCTAGTTAAGACTTCAAGTATTATAGTGAATACTATAGAGTGTGGATATCCTTGTCTTGTTCCTGATTTTAGTGTTCCATATTTTGTGTTTCTCTCTGTATAGGTTGATGTTGGCTGTAGGCTTGCTATAATTTCCTTTATTACACTGAGGTATGTCCCTTCTACGTAAGGGCTTTTATCACAAATGGATGCTGGTTTTTGTCAATGGCCTTTTCTACATCTAATGATTGTATGGTTTTTGTCAGATAGTCTGCTTATTTGGTAGATTAAGTTTATCAATTTATGTATATTGATCCATCTTGCATTTCTGTGATGATGATGATCATGATCCTGGTGGATAATCATTTTAACGTGTTATGGGATTCAGTTTGAAAGTATTTTATAAGAATTTTTGCATCTATGGTCATAAGGAATGCTGTTCTGTAATTTTCATTTTTGAGGAATCTTTGTGTGGTTTTGGTATTCATCAAAGAGTTAAGAAATGCTTCTTTAGTTTATATTTTGAAAAGAATTTGAGGAGTGTTGGTGTTATTTCTTCTTTGAAGATTTGGTAGAATTCTGTACTAAATCCATCTGGACCTAGGCCCTTTTTTGGAGGGAAATGATGGGACTTTTAACTATTGTTTCTATTTCCATGGGGTTATACATCTGTTTAAATTATTTGTTTGATCTCTATTTAACTATGATAGGTTATATATATCAAGGTTTTACAGTTTGGTAGAGCATTGAATTTTTTATTGTGCATCCTAATGATTCTCTGAATTTCCTCAGTGTCTACTTTAATGCCCTCCTTCATCTCTAATTCGTTAATTTGAATCTTTTCTCTCTGTCTTTAGTTAACTTGATAAGGGTTTACTCTGATTATTGATTTTCTCAATGAACCAACTTTTCATTTCATTGATTTTTTTTGTATTGTTTATTTCATTGATTTCAATCCTGAGTTTGATTATTTCCTGACATCTCTTCTTTGGAGGCATCATTTCTTCTTATTGTTCTAGATCTTTCAAATGTGTTGCTAAACTATTAACATGAGATCTCTCCATCTTTGTAATGTAGGCACTTAGTGCTATGAACTTGTCACTTACAAATACTTTCATCGTATCCTATAGGTTTAATATGTTGTGCTTTCATCTTCATTTCATTGTAAAAACATTTAATTTCTTTTTTTATTGTTTTCTTGACCCCTTTTCATTCATTAGTGAGCTGTTCTGTTTCCATGAGTTTGTATACTTTTTGATGTTTCTGATGTTGATATCCACCTTTAATCTATGGTGTTCAGACAGGATGCAGATTATTATTTCAATTTTTGTATATCTGTTAAGAGTTGTTTTGTGTTGTAGTGCATGCTCAATTTTGAAGAAAGCACCATGAGCTGCAGAGAAGAAGGTATATGCTTTCCTTCATTTTGGGGAGAAATGGTCTGTAGGTGACTGCTAGTTTCATTCAATTTACGATATTTTTTAACTCCAAGATTTCTCTGTTTAGTTTTTGTTTTGATAACCTGTCTATTGAGGAGAGGAGAGTATTGAAGTCACCTACACTTACTGTATGAGAGGGACAATGATTTCTTTTATTTTATTTTTTTATTCTTATCTCTCTTTTTATTTTATTTTACAATACAATTCAGGCAAATCTGAGCTCATTGGCCAGCCAACAATAGACATAACTAGCAATCTCCAGGACAAGAAGGGACCTTGTCAACAAAAATAAGACCTTGTCCATAAAAACAAGGTAGATGGTACCTTAGCTTTTTTTTCTTCCTTGTTGCTGTGATAAACTACCCCCAACAAAATCAAATTCATGGAGAAAGTTTAATTTGGCTCAAAGTTCAAGGTTCTCATCCAGCATGGTAGGAAAGTCAAAGCGACAGGAACTTCAGGAGCTGGTCAGGAATAAGAGCACACAGGTGCACAGTACCTTTTATCCAGTACAAACTCTGGAATTCCATCTACAGAATGGTGCCACCCATAGTGGGGAAGCTTCCCACTTCAACATAATTATGACAGTCTCTCACAGATGCATTCAGGGCCTCATCTCCCAGGTGATTATAGATTATGTCAAGTGGAAAAGTAACATTAAACCTCAGAGATCTGGCCTGAGAAACAATACTCAATACACAAGGTAGACTTCTGATCTCCACATTTGCATGTATATACATGTATGCACACCATCACATATGTGTGCACCTACACACAAAAAAATGTAATATCTAAAAGCTAGAGGAGAAATATGTAAAGAATATTAAAGTGAAGAGATAAGTAATAAAACTATCAGAACAGGGAGCATATATTTACCAGTAATTACAGATATAATTATGTTAATAGATGAGAGAGTTAGATCTGACTGATGTAATATTACTAATTGTGCCTATGACTAAGTTGATAAGATAAAGATGGATGGGTGGATATATAGATGGGTGGGTAGGTAGATATAAGTCAAAAGGAAAATGGAATGATGATGAAGACTTATTACTACAGATGATTACATCTGATAAATGATAAAATTAAACTTCATGTATGCAGTGAGAAAACCAGAGCTACAATATAAGAAAATTCCCTTAACTCTAGCAACAAGATAAAGTACCTAATGAGACAGTAATATAAAATATTTCTGAATTACATTTATATATATATATACATTTATATATAAATAACAAATTTTATTAGGTTGAATATTTTGTGGACTCAAAGTCTGTCAGATGGCTTTGTCACACATGTCATGAAAATTAATATGAATATTTAATTTAATTCAAACCAAAATTTTAATATAAATTTGTGGCTTTTCTCTTATAAGTTGTGTTCAACAATCAATCATGGTGCAAAATGATAGATCATTGGTCATTTACATGAATTTTTAAAAATTCAACCTTAAAAGATTAATGTTTTAAGGTATAATTTATTGAAAATGAACTAAATTGAAATAAATTTTAATGAGACATTTCTTTTCTTTCATTAATTCCCCTCATAGAAAGATATTTACCAGAGATGAAGAAGTTGTGCTAAGGCTCTGGGTCCTCATTACTTCCTTCATCACTCATCTGGTCCATTACCTGCTGGCAAACCTCACACATCACTACCCAGGAATGACTGACAGCTGACATTATCAGCAAGACTTGCTTGGGCTAATTGGCATTCACAGGCTAAGTTTGAAAATTACAGTGAGCCAGAAAAAGTGTTACTTATATATTTGTTTGCTCTTTTAACCTTTATTTTTGTTTATACTCTTAGGGCTTTAGATCTTAGGAAAAAGCAGTACATTTGCAAAATGCTGTTTTCCCAAATGCAAGCATTTTGTATTTAGTGCTACTAAACTCCTAATCATTCTTTAATGTTTTTACTATATGTTGCATGAAATGAGGTTGTTTTAACATATTTTAAAGCTATCACCAAGACATTCCTTACACTGATTCATATCGAATTAGGATGAGGCAAAAAGATGAACAGAAATAAGTGGACGGCCATAAATTATACTTGAAAACTCTACACAACTCCACCGTATTTTAAAGTATATTTCTAGACTTAATGGCCTATTTGTTCTATAAACTACCAGAATAGAGATCCAAGAGCTGCCTGATTTACAAACATAGTGAATTATGCTAGCTAGATGCATACTTAATATTTATAGCATTTTTCATGAAAAGAATTATTATTTCAAGAAACACTTTTGGCTGGCACTGATCTACAGGCTCCCTCCCTCCCAAGTAGTTTTCATAGTGCTGGAATGCACCAGGCAGGTTGCTAGAGAAAAAAGGCATTGATGGTCTTATCCAGCTGGGAACCTTATAAGATGCAATAGGAACCTGCTAGGCAGGATGCTCTACTTGTGCAGCAGTGGTATGACTGTTGTGGGGATAAACAACTGTTTTCTGATTGGATTTGAAGGAAAGGATGTAACACAAATCTCGCCACCTTCTCAGCCGATCCTGTTTCCTCAAACTGGAAGCCTCTGAGTCCTCATCTGAATGGATCTCAGCTGAACTGCTGCTAAAAGCCTAAAAGCCCCTAGTTCCTGATCCTCACATCTTATATACCTTTCTGCTTCCTGCCATCACTTCCTGGGATTAAAGTTGTGTGCCACCATGCCTGGCTCTGTTTCCAGTGTGGCTTTGAACTCACAGAGATATGGATGGATCTCTGCCTCCGGAATGCTAATATTAAAGGTGTGTGTGCCACCATTTTCGGGCCTCTATGTCTATCTAGTGGCTGTTCTGTTCTCTGACCCTAGATAAGTTTATTAGGGTTCACAATATATTGGGGGATATAAAATCACCACAAAAGGAAGCCTCATCTAGTCTGTAAACCAACTAAAAAAAACTCAGGTCAGGGGAAGCCATAGGTCCTAGGGGAGAATGTAACTCAGTTCTTTAGGTGAGTTTACATAGTATTAAGTTGCCTTCTAACTACATATGCTTATACCCATAGACAATTTTCACTTACAGTCTTAATCAGAGTTACCTCCTTCTAGTGAACTGTGGTGAATGCAGACTATGGCTGCACACATTTCTAGTAAGTGGAAGTTGAGTACTCAACTCTAAACAAGACATGTGTACAATCCCCTCTAATGCTGAGGGAACACCGCAGAAGGCGGCAGAAAGAATTGAAGAGCCAGAAAATAAGGAGGAGGAATACAAAATGCCATCTCTTGAGCAATTCACATCCACTGCAACCATAAACTCTCAACAGCTGAGGATGACTACACTGATCTGAACAAGAAAGAGACAACACCAGCCAGGTATGTATGGAGGAGGGGCTCAGGGATTCCTATCCCTCGATGCTGAACTATTTCCTAGTGATCGATACAGAGATCGGGGAGGTCAATGCCTTCTGTTGTGTAACCACCAGGCTCTACTGGATAGTCCCAATCCATTGGATGCACTGACAACATGGTTAAACTAAGTAGGCCAGAAAATAGAGCCCAGAGTCATAAATCTGGGAAAGAGACTGGTAGGGAGGAAGACAGATTGATAAGGCTGGGAGGGAGGTAAGATCGTGTGGGGGTAAAGAGCAATCCAAATGCATTTTATACATGTATGAAATTGTCAAAGAACTAAGGATTTATTAAAAATTTTGGGCATATTCCTGAATGTAACACCAAAGTTGATATCTTAAAATATTAGCTTCTAAAGTTAAATAAGTGTATAAATAAATGGATTTTTAGCATAGTTACTATGGTGAATAATAGGTATATTTGGAAACTGACTACCATTAGATGATGTCAGTGGTTATCACAGAATTTTCCTCTGGCTTGTGGACCAACATTATGTAGGAACCTTCTAGAGATATAAGTTCTCTATTCCATCTTCACTGTACCAAGGTGAAGGCCTATGCTGCCCAATAACCTGATTCCACCAGCCCATCTGCCAGCTCTCCAGGCCATGCTGATGCTCCCTTAGGTTCAAGGATCTCTCTTATCAATGTCAAGATTTCAAAATTCAGCATACCTGGCTAAAGAGATTTATAGGTTATATCTGCCAAAATATGGACCATGAAAAGAGAACCTAAGTTAAGAAATAAATGTGGGCCATTTCATATCATAAATAATCTCTACAATATTAAAATTACTGTATTAATAAAAATGTAATACCACTGGATTTGAATGAGTCATCATTTCTTTCCATTTTAATATCACTGAAGTATCATCAAAATAATGTAATAAAATATTAGTTACTCAAGAATTAAATTGAAAAATTTCTTATTATTGCAGAGGAAAAGGGGCCCCTCAGCCTTTATTTATAATATACAACTATGTTCACAAAACTAACTTCATTTAAGATTTTGAACTAATCATTAGATTAATCAGAATAAACAGGAAAGGCAGCAAGAGTCTATGTGTGTGTAATTAGTATTAAAAATAATCACTACCACGTATTTAACGACCCACATATGTACTGCGTTAAACAGTAACAACAGTTCTGCATACTGAGAGTTATTTGGGAAAAGATGCAGATTACATAGGACAGCAACCTTCACAAAGCTGTACAAGAGGCCAATCAGTGAAACCAGGATCTCACTTCCACCTGAAACCTTCACGTCCTCCTTGTCCCACAGCTCCAGAAACTGTACCATTATTCTTATCTCTAACTGTACTGCTGATAAAAGGCAAATTATCCCTATGGTTTGCCTTCTACCTCAACTAAAGAGAATCATTTGACTCCTCTGACAGAACAAATGTTAATTAGAGTCCAGGGTTCCTAAGAACATGGTCCAGCTGGCATCTTCTTGAACTGGAATAGTCAACTTGAGGATGGACCTAGGCATGAGAGCAGAATAGAATCTGTGTAGAGAGAGAACTGACTCAGAAAAAATAAAGTGTATGGACAAGAGTTTCATGTACATAGATTTATTAGTGAACCTTTCAGATTAATCCGCCACCAGTAGCGTCTCTTCTGGAACTCTGGGTGAAGGCTATCGAGAGGCTGGACCCTGATAGCTTTCGATAAGAACCTGAGTCCATTGCATTCCTCAGTTTAAATTTTTCTCCTGAAAATATGAAACACACCAATGGCTTCCTGTTCAGGACACACATTTCTGAGGGCAGCCAATGGACAGAGTTCCTGCTTCTGGCATGATGAGCACACACCTTTCTAATCCTTTGGAAGCCATCCCTTTTGCTTCCATAATCCCCAAGAGCATAAATAGTTGCTAAACAAAATTGAAGAAGCACTCAGGGAGGCTAGGGGTCACTTATACAGAGCCTACTTATTGCTTATGGGTAGCTAATAAGCATATAAGCATTTATTTTTACAATAGGTCTTTAAATCAGGTCAGTTCACTACTATGAAAAATGGTTATAACAACTCTGTCAACATTATTTGCCAATAAATACATATGGGAAACTAAGTGAAAGATGACAGAAATCAGTGAAAGGGACATTTATGAATAAAGGACATAAGCTATTTAATTTTGTAAAGATATTCTCCATTACCAGTTACCTTGAAAATAAAGCTGTTTCAAGCCTTTATTAATTTCTCTCACCTAGCAGCACAGAGACTGTAATCGATAGTAGAAATTCACTGACTTTTAGATTATACACTTCTCTGTAATTTTCATTTAAAACAAACAATTGGGTAATCTCTACAAACTGGAAACAAAGAACAAGGTTAAATTTGCCTGGAGATATATCTGACCAACCAAGCAGTTCCCCCACTGACTTGTCAGCTGCACTGACTGCCTAACACATTCTCTAGCTGGCAGGCTTCCAAATTGAAGACTAAGAATGCTGCTTTGTAATTGAAATTCCAACACAGTTCAGTTGTCCTACTCTGGCTTTAATGTTGTGAAATTAATATAATTTGTTGCACAACTTAATGTTTTTTAATTTTTTAATTAATTTTTCTTCATTTATTTTGTAGTACCGACCACAGTTTTCCCTCCCTCCTCTCCTTCCATTCTCTCCTCCCACCTCCTGTCTACACACACACCCATCCACTCCTCCTTCATCTCCATTTCAGAAAGGGGCAGGCCTCCTGTAGGAGTCAACACAGCATAGAACATCAAGTTGAGGCAAGACCAAGCTCCTCCCCCTGCATGAAGGTTGTATAAGGCAACCCAGCTTGGGGATTGGGTTCCCAGAAGCCAGCTCAAGCACCAGGGACAGGTCCTGATCCCGCTGCTAGGAGGGAGCCCCAGAAACAGATCAAGCTACACAACTGTCACATGCAGAGTGCCTAGGTGGGACCCATGTTGGCTCCCTAGCTGTCGGTCCAGAGTCAGTGAGTTCCCAGGAGCTCTGGTCAGCTGTCTCTGTGGGTTCCCCGGTCATGACCTTTACCCCCTGGCTCATACTTAAGCTGTTGGATTTTTAAATTATGATACAAGATGTTATACAATAGTAAGTCAATTACATTACATGTAATATAATTCTAAATACAAGTTTTGTTTTGTTTAGGACTAGCATTATCACATAAAAGTGCTGTGAATCTAAAATTACTCAAAGGGAGGGTAACTAAAATAGAAATACAGGAAAAAGCACATGAAAGTTCAGAAAAGAGCATCCCTGATAGTGACCAAAGAGGCCATTTCTGCCAGCATTTCATAAATGTCAAGTAAATAAGACCAAGAATTTGTAATTTTATTATTCAGCTTAGGAGAGTTTCCTTAGTAAATGTAAAATATTTGATGATTTGTTAGTTACCTGCCTCCATTCCATATAAATGGTACAAAAATTTACTATACAAGGTAAACTTGCACCAGTGGCCAAGGGTGCACACATGATACTCTCCTAATTGACTGGCATCTTTTTACTCCTTGACTATCCACACCTATGTGCAAGTCTATCCTAAAGTGATAAAACAATAAACATTCTCTGAGGATATCCATGAGGACCATCTGCTTGTGGCTTGCTGACTTAGGTGGATACAAAGCTCCACAGTAAAATAAACAACATCCACTCTGAGTTACACAAGGTACTTGTTATTAATGTAATCTGCAACATTTACCTTATTTTATGAGTGCAAGTTTCAATTATCCTTCTGATCTTTGAATTTTAAATAAGGTTGTTTTGTAACTATTTAAAGAAGAGGTCTGGCATTCAAAAGTCAGACATCAGAAAGATAATTCAAACGAATTAATTAATAGTTCATACACATTTTACATATTTAACAAAGAGATATAGTTTACTTTACATCCCGTAACATAAAAAATGTTATCTCCTTTTTTTACTAAACATGTAAATTCCCTGATCTTTCTTCCTTGATCCTTAGATGAGGGAGCTGGGGATCAAACCAATGCCTTGGATATGCCAGGCTAGTACTTTGCCAGTGAACTACTTATTGGTAATCCTAATTTACCCAACACTATACCAACTGCCTGACATACACTAGCACAAAGAAAAGAAAAAGAAAGACCTGATACAGTGAACAGTATACTGGGAAGAGAAAAAAAATAAACAGTGAATATGTGCAAGTAAATCTTATGAAATGTTAGGAGACAAAAACTTCTCCGGAAATAAAAGAACATGGAATAGTAAAATAAAGGAACTGGGAACTGAGCAGAGAAGGGGGAATGTGGGACAGTCCATGTAAACGCAGAAATGGTAGTCTGAAGAGGCCGCACAGAAAAGGTGGAGTTAGAGTGAAGACTTGAGGTGATGATGCAGATGGCCTGAATTCTAAGGGAAGAGAACTTCAGATAGAATAAAAATCAGCTTTAGGAAATGTAAGAAGAGGTGGTGATGTGTTCCAGAAAAACTGGAGGCCAGGGTATCTAAGAATAGAGGTAAGGATGCATGGCATGGTAGATTAGAATTATTTTGAAATGCTGAAAACAGAATATTAATACCAATACATCAAAGAGTCATAAGGAATGTGAACATTAGAAGAACAAGCAAAACATATCTATGGACTGCCTGTCTTTGATTCATTAAATTCAATAGAAATCATTAGCCAGAATATGCAAGGATTATTGCTTTTAAATAAGAAAATTTCTAAGGATATTCAGAAGATAAATAGATAATAAATTAATTTTTCTTGATTTTAGCTTCCCACTACTTCTACTTGCAAAGTGAAAATAGAAGGAAACTTCCAGAACACCAAGAACTGTCTATCAATTCCTTCAAGGAAAAAAAAGTATTAATGTGCAAGTGGTGTGCTGAATTCTTTGGGATCTAAAGATGTTAAAGAAGTTCATGATCTGAAAGGGTACACAGGCACCTAAAGAGACTCTAGTTAACTATCCTTAGAAGTAATGAGGGCAGATTGCTTTATAAATATAAAATACTACTAACTTCATGTTCAAAGACACTAACAATAAGTCATATTGTTATAAACTCCATTAGTAAGAGTAGTGCTCCTGACTTTATCAACATAGCCCTTTCACACACACAATTGCTCAGTCAAAACCCCACTTTCGTTTGGCTATGTGATTAGATTTAAAGCAACCAAATAGCTTTAGTGGTTATTGAAGAAGGAATGACCTGATACAAGCTAATTCTAATGCTGAAATACAGTAACTTATTCCTTGCTCCCTATATGGTTACAGAAACAAACCCAGTTAGTAGATTATACCACCCCAAATAATCAGTACTTTTATTTTTTGTTCAATATCACGGAAAGGCTTAGGATAGGATGCCATCCAATTTCTAAGGATGTTCATGGCTAAGAGGATTAATTAGAAAGGACTGAATATAATTTATCAACCTACCACTAACTCTCTATAGGAATCTCCATAAATATGTGGACTATGATTGATGTAAAATATGGCTTTTCCTGGTGGGATTCTGCATCCCCACCCTAGAAGCCTATCAACTCTTAAGAAATGGTGTGTAATAACACAGGGCAAGCTAACAGGTTAGTCTTGAAATTGTGCTACACTCCTTTGCCTTTGAGCTATTTGTTACTAATCAACTATAGTCAGAACTTCAATAAATAATCAAAATGTAGAGACACATGCCCCCATCCCTAACCCAGAATCAATCTCCAGTTGATAACCACTTGCAAATGAAAACTTAGTTTCCTCCAAGGAAGTCTCACTGCAGAAACCTGCTACTGTTAAGAGTAGGCTGCATGCCCACAGGTAGGTGGCCAACAGAAAATGAGCTCAATGGCATCTTTAGACCTTCTTGTCTCATATTGTTGTGTCAGGGCTTTTCCTTTAAATTTTTTTAAATTTTATTTCATTTATGTATTTTTTCTTTTTTTGTTTTTTTCATTTTTGTTTTTGTTTTTTCAAGACAGGGAATCTCTGTGTAGTTTTGGTGCCTGTCCTGGTTCTTGCTCTGTAGACCAAGCTGCCTTGAACTCACAGAGATCCGCCTGGCTCTGCCTCCCAAGCGCTGGGATTAAAGGCATGCGCCACCACCACCCAGCTTTTTTTCTCTTTTTACCACATGTGGTGGTATTGTGTTCCCCCAAATATTGTGCACCCTAATAAACTTATCTGGGGTCAGAGAACAGGACAGCCACAATATTAAACATAGAGGATAGGCAGTGGTAGCACACACCTTTAATCCCAGCATTCCAGAGGCAGAAATCCCTCTGGATCTCTGTGAGTTCAACACATTGGAAACAGCCAGGCGTAGTGATACACGCCATTAATCCCAAGAAGTGAGCCTTTAATCCCAGGGAGTGATGGTAAAAACAGAAAGATATATAAGGTGTGAGGACCAGAAACTAGAAGCATTTGGCTGGTTAAGCTTTTGGCTGATTAAGCTTTTAGGCTTTTGAGCAGCAGTTCAGCTGAGACCCATTTTGGATGAGGACTTAGAAGCTAACAGTCTGAGGAAACAGGATCAGCTGAGGAAATGGCAAGGTGAGGTACCTGTGGCTTGTTCTGGTTATCTGATCTTCCAGCATTCATCGCAATACCTGGCCCTGGATTTGATTTTATTAATAAGACCATTTAAGATTCATGCTACAACCACACAGGTCCATTGTGTATATATTATGTCTTCTAGTTTAGTGTCTTCATGGGATTCCTGAGTGTGCAAATGAGTGGAGCCTCTTGTTTCTTGTGCCTTCTCTTGGGCTCTTTTCCTTCTGTTCATTTTGCCAAACTCCTATGTGCTGGTTTGTGTTTTATCTTGTCATATTTTATTTTAGTATTATACCATAGAAATTTGTTTTATTCTAATGACAGAAGGGTCGATGTGGATGGCGGGGAGGAGCTAGGAGAATTAGAGGGGGGAAACTGTAATCAGGATATGTTATCTGAGAAGAAAATCTATTTTCAATAAAAGAAAAAAATAATCAAAATCTGTTTTCAAGTATTTCTTTCATTACATCAATTATGGAAGATGATCTCATATTAATGAACCATTGCTGTGGCTGTTGAGGTATTGCCACTTAGTTTAGTGGCACAACATAACTATATTATTTGCATACATGCGCAGCGAACATCATACTTTTTCAGTTCATAACTTCCTTCTCTTAGCCCACATGTATTCCTGTAGCTTTTTATCTATCTGCATACCCTACTGGTACCCCATTGCCTAGCACTAAACTTGCTTCTTTGTATAAAGCTTTATCTCTATGTGGTCCAAATCTTGGGGGAGGGCCACGGGGGAGAGCCACGGGGTGGGGGGAGTGGGGCATTTGCTGTTGTTTTGTTTGTATGGCACCTAGCAGCTGGAGGAAGAGGTTTGGCAAGAAGTCCTGGTACTAGCGCGCCCTCCAAAGAAGGTTAGTAACATGGTAGCCCTGTCCCGGTAAATTTTACCTCGTCGTATAGAAAGCGGGTCTCTGGAAAGGCACAAAGACGGAGTATGTGCAGACAGAGCCCAGAGGGCTGAGTTCAGGCCCTTCCACAAGGCCTCAAAACTTTTGGCGACACTTGACCACACTCATGGTGTCATAGTCAACACCCAGAAAGAACGTGGGCGGTTGAGCTGTATTTGAATCGCAGCTCGAGCCTGCACGCTCCCCCTTGGCCAACTGGGAGAAGAGGCCAACACTGTTAAAAACCAGAGCCTTGCGGTCAAAACAGACGCCCAGGGAAAGAGGAGGTGGATGATCATTGACTGAGGATGGACCACAGCAGCATCCCACACAGAATAATACAGACTGATCTGTGAGCTCAAGAGCGACAGACAGGGAAATAACAACAGCAAAGGGGGAAGGGGAGGGAGGGAAGAAGGAAGGAAGGAAGGGAAAGAGGGAGGGAAGGAGGAAAGCTAGCTCATCCCCAAAGCCAGAAATAGACCCGAAGATGACTTCCCGGACCAAACAGTACATCAGTTTGATACAGACTGGGAACTAAGGAAATGTCTGCATTTGTTAGTTCTAAACGTCATTGAAGCAAAAAACAACAAAAAGAGCATGAACACCCTACCTCGTGTAGCCTACGTTTTTTGTTTTAACTTTCACGTAAATTCCACTTTTTACATCATAGTCACGATCAGTGGCACTCAGCCATCTTCTGGTGACTCCTAAACTAGACCTTTGAAGTCCGTTTCCTCCCTCACCGCTCTGGTTCCTTTCTCATTGCTTTGCCATTGTTTCCCACTTGACATTGCCGCAGCCTTTAAATATGTCTATTAAATGAATCCCTCATAAAAATTACAAAGTGGGAAGTCAGAAATAATCCCTTATCTTTTTTTTTCTATGCACTCTCTCAGATGACTGTATGGTGCAGAGTAAAGTTTACACTTCTAAGACAGCTAAGATTCCTTCTTCGGAAATGAACCGATCTGATGACTACCATCTTCCACTTCATCCTTAAATAAAAACCAATCTTAAGCCACGCCCCTCTCCTTATGTCAACCATGCTATGAATGAACTGTGCGTTATACAGGACACTGTAATTACATCATCACCTAGCACACCTCAACTGTGAGCTACCAGCAAACAACAATATATTATTCATTTCTCTCTCTTCAGCATGGAACATTAGATATAATAGGCACTCCATAAATGACTATTTGGTCAATACATAGCTGTCACACAAGTCAATTTGTTGTATATATTTCATTCTTGAAATACAGTCAACACTCTCCTCTGAGATAGAAGTGGCAAAAAACAGCATTATGATTTATATATTTAGGTACAGAACTCCATAAGAACTTTATTTTTCTAATTCAACCACTATGTGGTAAGTTCTATAAGAGAATGGCTGAAGACATTATTCATTTTTGCACTACAGAATGAAAAGACATGTTAAAGATTTTAGTAGCTTTAAAAATACATTTACTGATTTATTGTGACCAACTATAATACTATGTACATGTAAGTTTTATGCCTTTAAAAGTTTATATTTGCAACACTTTTCAGAGTTTCTGACTGAAACTCTATTTTTTTTCCACCAAGAATTCACACACGTACTGTGAATCCATAACAACATCAAAGATTAGTCAGGAATAATTCATGAATACCTGAATTTTAATGAATGCAAATACTACTCATATGGTCAAAATCAGCTAATCACATTTGCCAAAACATTGTTTCATTTCACTGCGATGCTCTCTGTGATATCTGCAGGCAAGGGTAGAGAAGAAAGGCAACTTGATCTCTAGCCAGGTAGCTTTCTGCACATCAAGCTGCCTGACGAGGATCTGTCCTGATATAATATCATGTAGAACCACAACGCTCCATTTCTAGGATTGACTGTGCATTACAGAGTGACTATAAAGCCAGTACTGACCCCCCCCTTAGTTAAATTTATGAAAAGAAATAGCACTACATACTGAATACAGTGAGCCTTGAAGCCCAGCTGGAATTTATGGCAGCCTCCGGATACACAGGGAATCGCTCTCAAGCATCATAATTCCTCTCTGATAGGCACGTGCATTTAGTTCTCAGAATTTTTTATTTAGTAGAGATATAAAAGTTATTTAGCCTATGATTAAGTGTCATTTTCCCAAGGTGACTCCAAAGAAGATGTCAACTTAAATTTTATTGTCTTATAAATGTATAAAAATCAAACTTTTAAACAGCCAACCAAATATAAGAAGAATAGAATCATGATACTTTCCTATAGACTAGAATAGCAATATATACATCAAATTCCAGAGAAAACAATAAGACTTTAGTGGTTTCAATTAGGATTTTGTAGTGAAATGTAGACTAATTTCATAAAATAATGCAATCAAAGTTTAATATAAATTAAATTAAATCATTGAAATAAGTTCTGCATTTTTGTACAGAAATTATTCTAGTCTTTGTGGTAGAGAGACAAACAGCCTAGAGATAATATTTTACTGGAGGGGTGTGATTACACATTCTCCAAATATGACTAAAAACGTAGTAAGGATTTGGTGTCACAACATGGTCAGAAAAACAGAGAGGTAGAAAGATACAAGGGCAGAGAAATAAAAGAGAAGAGGCAAAGGGGCAGAAGACAAATAATGAGGGTGAGTCTTGCATTTTGTCAGCAGTCAACAAACTCATTTTCTAATATCAAGTGTCCTTTGCTTCCTTCTAAGATGCAAACAGAAAATCTCCTATGTAATTATAGATTCATATCCCTGGTGTGCTTATACTCTGCCAATAGAACCCGTCCTGCATCTCTGACCCTCCCACTTTGATGACACCCCTTGGCAGGTCAATCAAGAGGAACCTTTAGTACTCCACTGCCTGCCTGTGTACAGAGGCACTCAAGCACAGCATTAGGGGCTTTGTTCGGCCCTCTGGACCCTCAAGGCTGGATCATAAAGGCAAATAGCCACTGTCTACCTATAAGAATCTCATCCTCCAAAAGTTTCCATGGGCACTCAACTGCCTCCCTTGCCATGATGCCCCATTTCATTAATGTTTGGAATCATGAAAACATAATTAACTAATTATACTAGAAAGGGTAAAGATTCCAAGACAAGCACTGAACACTCAGTGCAGCAATTTCATACTGCAGGATGCTAAAATACTGTCACTGCAGAACAGTGGTTTCAGAATCAACTATGATGTCAAATCCCAGTTCTCTCACTTAGTAGCTCTTTATAGTCATCCACTAAAAAATCACTTATCATTATGGGCCAGACAGTGTGAGAGGCTGGAGACACAGCTCTGAACCAGAAGTGAGAGTGGTTCTGTTCTCTCAGAAACTGCAAAGAGGGGAAAAGAGACTTTTATAAAAAAAATTTAAAAAGGCAATGAGAAGTCAGGAAACAGGGGTCTAGGTTCTGAGAGATAGGAGGAACAACAGAACCTCCTGAGATGTAATCAACAGCTAAGGGAAGATTTCCTGAAGAAATGAGACTTGTGCTGATATCTAAAAGACACATGGGAATGAGAGAGCCTTCAAAATCAATTCAATAATTGTTGCTAAAGAAAACTCAAATTCTAACATTTGTATTAGTATGTCTTTCCATGTTTTGAAAATTATAGACACATTATTATATGGAGAACAAATTCCATTGTTCCTGTTTATGAAAACCACATCATTTAGAAGCAGGGAATTTTAAGCTATCTTAGGGGTTATACAAAAGCCCAGTCAGGGTAAGGTCAAGATGTAGCAGAAACCCTTGCTTCAGAATTGGAAAAAGGGATAAGATACAGTAAGCAATGACTAGGGCCAGGGTTCCTACTTAGTATGTTAACACCTTTGTGCTTATCATTACAGAGGTTGGAAACTACTAAAGATGTGACCCAGAATGAGTTTTGTTTGAAGGTCATTCTGCTTCCATGAGTAAATGTTGGGGAAGAATGATGCAGTTACATACATCCAGGAAAAGACAGTGATTCCCTACAGCTAGAGCAGACAGATGGAGAGTCGTGGGTACCCTAGTGAGAAGAAAAAGGAAAGAAACCTAAAACTGATTAATGTATAAGTGATAAACTGGAGTCAAGAGAAAAGCTCAGAGAGTTTTCTAAAGAGCCTTGAGTTTCTGGCTTGCCCATCAGATGAATAACGTATAGAGTCACTGACGGTTACCAAGCCAGGGATAAGTGACAGTATGAGGTCATACTTGGCTGTGCTGAGTTGTAGATACTTTTGAGACATATAACATGAAAGCTAAGACATCTAATATGAAGGGAATTAAGATTTGGCTGAACATAACCTGGATTTCAAGGAAATGTGTGAACTGAAAGTGTAATACTAGGAATTAATTACATAGAGACAGTCAGGAAACCTTGGCCCTGGAGAAATTATCTGAGAATGCAGGATAAAGTGCAGGTGTTCAAACCTACCAAAACAAAAGGTGTGTTTCACATTGAAATTCTTTTCATTCCCATTTCTATCCTGTATAATAAGATAATATTCGCATTATCTCATTATGCCTCACAATGTGGAAAATTATTCACCTAGAGTCTTCTCCCAGCTGACCAAAGAAATGATTAGATGTCGCATAAACTCAATAAAAGATAACTGGGTAAAACGTATACTGCCTATGCCTAATTAAACCATAATTCAATAATAGCTATAGACATAATCATAGATCACATCCATTTTGCTTCAAGTTTTTAATGCTGAGAACTTTAATGGATTCTTTTTTACAGTGCTCCATCCACCCACACATTCAACTGCATAAGGGAAAATATCCTTCAGATTTATCAAACAAATTCTTAAATATGAAGAATCGAAGTGCTTTCATTTTTAAGAACAATCTACTACTCGAAATTATTGATTAAAATAAACTCAAATTGCACCTAATATAAACTAATGTTTAAGTGATAAGCGAATATAAATATATCCACATATTTCAATAAATATAAACATTTAGCTAATTTTATTAGTTCTTTGAAAAATTCTTACAATGGGTTTTGGTCATATTTACCCCCTTCCCCAACTCCTCCCAGATCTAACCGCTCTTCCTTATGCACCCAACTTTGTGTCCTTTTTTGGCTTTTGAACCCATGAAGCCCAATTTGTGTTACCGACATGTTCTTGGCTGTGGCTTTCCCCTGGAGGGAATGTGGTCAGTTCAACAAAGACTGCACTTCTGAAGAACAGCCTCTCCCAGCAGCCAGCAGCTGCCAGTTCCTCCCCAGGTAGGGAGAGGCATTCCTGCCCATCTCCCCACTGATCCACACCAGGACTCTGTGAGGCTTGGATTTACAGGTTTTGTCACAGCCGCTTTGAGTGCAAATGTGTAGCCTCTATACTAGAAAACAGTTTCCTTAGAGTCCCCCACCCGCTCTGCCTCTTACAGTCTTTCTGACATCTCTTCTGCAATGACCCCTGAGCCCTGAGAGGAGGGAATGTGATACAGATATCTCTTTCAGGGCTGAGCTACCTCGGTCTCCTGTTCTCTATCCCTTGATGAGTGGTGAGTCACTGTGTTAATTGCCATCTACTGAAGATATAAGCTGCTCTGAGAAGGGTTGAGAGATGCATTAATCTATGGGAACAAGACATCACCTCCATAGAAATCTATATTAAGTGAAATATTATATAAAACTATTGTACTTCTATGTACAAAATACTATAGATGGACAAAATACTGTGCATTCAGTTAGTTTAAATGAATTAAAAAGTAATTAAAAACGACACCCTTTCAAACAACCTTGGTGTTATTTATTGCCTGTCTCCTCCTGGTATTGACCCACTGGAGACCTCTTCCCATTTTTCCACTTCCCACTCCATACCACTTGGATCCTGCTGTCCCCTCTCCAGTTCCCCACCTTCCACCCTTGGTCCCTTTACTGCCCTGCTTTGTGTGGTTACTCCATGATGTGTAATTGCATCTGAAGATTTGGAGCTAGCAACTCCAGATGAGAAAGATTAAAGGCATGCAGGATTATTTTATATTTATCTAAAATTATACACAACAAAAATCCATGTGACTAAAAGAGCTGGAGGTAAAAGACACAAAGGGGGGCAGACCAGGGGCTGTGTTCACTAGTGAAAGGGCCCTGCACACTTTTTATTCTCACACAAAGAGAAACAGAGATAGGGATAATATAAACTGGTGAGAGTTTTGCTATTAAGGTAAAGTAAACTGAGATTTACGTAACTCCAGCCTCCAAGCTTCTGTGAACATGCACGACAGAATCTTGGGGTGTGATCGTGAATTGAGGTGTTAGCGATTGCACTGGCACAGAGCAAGTCAGGATCTGTGACACTGAGATGTGGAGGTGCATTCATGGGGATGGATCCTGTGGTCCCCTTTATAACAGCAGGATTTGGGAAAGAAAACTTCTACTTCAGTGAGAACAAAGCTTACAGAAGTTGATAAGTGAAGATGTTTTCAAAAAGCAAATGAAAGATGCAGATTTGATCAGTAATAATAATACAAATGCTTGCCACGTGCTGAATACTAAACTGAATAGTTACACACTTTTGTTATTTAACTCTCATAAAAGCTTTCAATGGGTATTATCATTTGTAATTTATACATGAGAACACTGAAGGTCAAAGAAAATAATCTGCACATGATCCCAAATTTCATAAGAACTAATGCAAAGGGAATGTAACTTTAACTTCAAGTTTTCACTATAATATTTTTACACTGAAAGTTTCTCATGGGAGTGATTTACATAGTACTACAGACTATACTGAAAATAAAAAGACTGGAAATTCAGAAAAGTAAACTTTTTAACCCATATGTACTATTATTATTAGTGATTAATAAAAATGGTTCCATAAAAAGAAACTAACTGATATTTTACAAAGGAATTAAACAGTACTTGGAATAAACGACCAAAACTCAGATAAATATTTGCAATTAATAAACTACATGTTTTTTATTAATTTTACGTGTATGAGTGTTTTGTTTATATGAATGTCTGTGCATCATATGTCTGTTTGGTGCCTGAAGAGGTCAGAAAAGGGCTTCTAATACTCTGGAACTAAAATAATGGACAGTTGTGGGCCACCATGTAGATGTAGAGAATTGAACCTGGGTCTTCTGCAAGTTCAGGAGGTTCTGTTACCACTGAGCCATTTCTCCATCCCCATAAACCACATATTTTTAAAGTGAAAACCAGTTTATGGAGTCATCCAAGATTTACTAAATATCTACCTCATAGTGTGTGAGTCATGAAATAAGAAACTTAGTATTCCTGCTCTTCAGTGAATAAGCTACTTGACTAGGTGGGACATCAAAGTGGATTTTAGCCCTGGGGAGAGTAAAACAACTTAACAGCATAACCATTCAAAGAAATTTTACTTGTATCATTATGTATATTTAATATGGGATAATTCACATTTTTCTAAGCATCCAAGATCTCCATTGCTTTTCCTCTTTAGTGAATAAAGGGAATGCAGAAAACATACACACAGGCTTGATCAGCCTCAAGCTGCTAATGAAGTGTCCGCTAGACTGAAACTTGAGGTTCTATATTGTTGTTAGTTTTTACTCTTTTTTTCTTTTGGGTAGCCCGCCACCCAGCTTCCAAATAAACACAGAGGCTTATTCTTAATTATGAATGCCTGGCCTTAAGCTTGGCTTGGTTTCTAACCAGCTTTTCTTAACTTTAACTTATCCTGTCTACCTTTTGCCTCTAGGCTTTTCTCGTTCTCTTAATTCTGTAAATCTTACTCTTACTCTGTAGTTTTCTGTGTAGCTGGGTAGCTGGCCTCTGAAGTCCTCCTCCTCCTCATCCGGCTACTACTTCTTCTCCTCCCAGACTCCTTCTGTTTATTCTCTCTGCCTGCTAGCCCAACCTTTCCTTTCTCCTGCCTTGCTATTGGCCAGTTCTTTATTAGACCATCAGGTGTTTTAGACAAACACAGTAACACAGCTTCACAGAGTTAAACAAATACAATGTAAACAAAAGTAACACCCCTGAAAATAATATACTACAACAGGGTTCCAACTCTAAGCCCAAAGTACTTTTGGCTATAACTGGCCGCTGACTTGAGAATGGTTTCAGCTCATTCTTGTCCACCTAAATTAATTACTACATGGAAATTAAAGACATAGAGGATGCAATAGGGAAGAGTATACTCAGGAAAGAAGGTGCACCGAGAATCAGCTTATCACAAGATCACAGCCAAGTTCCTGACTGAGATTACAGAGCCAGCAAGGAGAGTCTCTACACACCTGAGAGGTTGCACCTAACATTTAATTTTATGCCATTTGATGAAGCACATTAAAATAGATTATTTTATACAGTCAAGTAAATTCAGACTCTTTAACTGAACAACCGGCATAATGTAAAATAATTCTATTAATCTTTTTAGATGTAATAAATATTATATTATAGTGAGCTCTATATGGATGAAGATGCCCAAATAATAATAATAATAATAATAATAATAATAATAACCATTATCATTAAATTCTTCTCTTTAGTTTCCCCATTCAGCTTCTGATATCTTTTACCACATAGGACACAAGGCTTTATGTTCCACTTTGTAATATTTCTCTCAATATTACCATCAAGAATGCAAGATGCACTATTTCTTAAATTAAATTTGCATCCACAAACTGCAATTAAATTTACTCTGTCTATGTTAATAATAACTATTTGCTAGAAAACAAGCTTTTCCAAATAAATGATGATAAAGCAAATAATATTGGATTATGATTATGAGAGCTGGTACATCATGGGAACTATCCACAGAGTTAACACAGGATTACACAGAGAGCTGGCACATCATGGGAACTATCCACAGTTAACACAGGATTACACAGAGAGCTGGCACATCATAGGAACTATCCACAGTTAACATAGGATTACACAGAGAGCTGGCACATACAGGATTACACATAAGCTCTGTCCTTACATTCACAAATCCAGTGGCATTCATTTCAAAATCAGTATTGGATTGTCTTCATTTAAATACTTTGGTTCTTTAAGAAGCAAATTATTTTTAAAAATAAAAAATAGGATATGAGCTTTTAAAATTGGTAGCATAGAAAAGACACCATCATAACTGTAACTAATTAGAGATGATAATACACTGTGGGAAGTTTAGGAGTATGCTTTCTCTGAATTTATTATAGGTTTTCTCAGATCTGCATATACTGGGAAAATGAACCATTTCTTATTCATTAGAGAAAATAGAAGGATTGTAACATTTTATACCAATTATTATAACAAATAAATCTAAGATAAATGTAATATATCTTACATATCTTAATAAGTCTAAAAAATGTAATATATAAAATCACAAAAATTCTAGAAGAAAATTTTGGTAGTCAGTAACCTATGATGAGAATGTCTTATGAAAATATTAAAAATCAGTAAATGAAAAATGATGACAAAATAAAAATTTTATACAATTATGTTAAATCTTATCATAAACCAATGTAAAAACAATTGCAACTGTCAACATTATTTATGGAATTACCTGGAAGACAGAAACTTCATGCCATTATTCAATAAAGAAAACTTACTAAAGCCAGGTGGTAGTAGCACATGCCTTTAATCCCAGCACTTGGGAGGTAGAGGCAGATGGATCTCTATGAGTTTAAGGCCAGCCTAGTCTACAAAGTGAGTTCCAGAACAGCAAAGGCTACACATATCAATCCTGTCTAGGGGGAGTGAGAATATTAATTCATAAGGAAATAAACAAATAACACAGATAATTTATTAAAGGAAAACTCTGGGAACTGCAGAAAAGCCTCAGTGGGTAAAGTGCTTGCTGAGCACGTATGAATTCAGATAGTCAGCTCCCATCTAAAAGCCTAGGTTTGTTGGGCACATCTGTAACCTTGTGTTAGAGGGGGATGTGGAGTGGACAAGAGGATTTTGGAGCTCACTCACTAGTCAATCTAGGTAATGGGTTAGCACCAGGTTATTGAGAGAACATGTCTCAAAAGATAAAATGGACAGCAGTTAAAGACTCTAAATATTGACTTCTGGCTTACACACACACACACACACACACACACACACACACACACACACACACAGAGTTAAAAAATGAGAACCTGGCCAGTGAAATGGTTCAGCAGTTAAGGAGACTTGCTGCCAAGCCTAAGATCTGAGTTTGACCCCAAGGATCCATATGATAGAAATAGAGAATTAACTTCTTCCTCTGAACTCCAGGAGGAACAGAGTAGCATATGCCCTCCCACCCCACCTCCTAAAGAAATAAACAAACAAGTATGGACTCCAAATTCTCTATGATATGTTGAAGAATCTCAACTCACTTGTAAATAAAGAAATACTATGAAACAGTAATGGCAAATATTTTCATCTATCCTACAGGTAATGATAACACATATTGGTGAGAACAAGGGAAAATTCTTCCTATTTCATATCACAAGTTCATCCTGTTTGTACTCTGGCCTACTCTCAGCATTGCTTACCTCCCTTCCTCCATGATGGGATTTTGTCTGGCTTGATCGTGCATTGGTCTATGTCATAGATAAGAATGATATATAAGAATCAAGCTGTATTATATACATATGAAACTTTGTACCCCCAAATGAGGAAACGCATGTACTTCTTGAGCATACACATTTAAGATCATATTCTAGGTTGAGAGAGAGAGAGAGAGAATGAAATTAAATGTATAGGAAGTATATGGTAGGAGTTAGGAGAGGGCAAAGAATATGACTAAATACATTGTATGGAAAAGTTAAAGTATTTAGAAGGGACATTATAATATAAAATATTTATAATAGTGGGTCAAAATTAGCTAACTATGTAACTATGTGTGATCCATGGAAGACTGACTATAAGGAACAGAATGAATTCAAAGCCTGTAAAGAACAGGAAATAACAGAAGCACAGAGTAATGACAACACTCAGAAGTACCAGTAAAGTTACCATAGACCAAGGAACATGGCTGAGGAATGAGGAGTCCTTTAAGGCCTGGAGAAAAGGATTGCAAGGTAACAGCTCACCAAGAAAAGCTGTAACAGTGGGTCACTGGCTACTGAACAGATGACAAAATGGGACCAATAGCTGCAAACTGGTAAATTCAAAAAGTTGACAACATGTCCAAATTAATGTAAACTTGTTACTTATAGCTTTCCAGATTTGATCCAAGAATGACTAACGCCACAGTTTTATTATATTAAAAAGGAGCCAGAAGTGACAACGTAAAATCTTCTAAGTACAGACAGTTTCCAATTAGCTTTACTGAAATTTCTACTGTACATTTAAAATAAAGGTCTCTTATGTTATTAAAACCTTTCTAAATAATATTTAAAGATATTATTCAGTTAATTCAAAATTTCAAAGGATAACAATTTTAGGAAGCTCAAGACTAATCTTACAATATAGAAATGACCTTCCTAGTAGAAAAGAGGCAAGTGATAACAATTATAGTGATATCCAGCACTACATAAACCAATCACACACAAGGAACGGGTTAGTTTTATTCTAGAAATGGAAAAGATCATTTATTTAGAAAATCTATAATTGCATTTACCACACTGACATATTAATGGGAAAAATCATCTCAGACCCAGAAGACACAATATTCATGATGAAATAAAATCTTAACACTTAAACATGATTTACAAGTTGCCATTAGTATATTATTAAAAATTTAGAGATTCATGGTGAAGCACAAAAAAATCTTAATAAATCTTATCTACCCAAACCAACAAATATTTCTTGTGTTACAACATCAGAAGCATTCCTTTCTACATTAACAGGGTGATAATGCCTATTTACATATATAATAACTTTCTGGAGCTTCTAAGCCATATTCAATCATAAGCAAAACAAGAATTTTCAGTTATAGATGAGGAAAATTATCATTATTCACAGATGATATCATTACTTAGTAGGAAATTTCACCAAACTACAAACCATATGAAAAATAAAACTTAAAAGGTAACTATTTCAGATCAATTACTGCTAAGCAAATGTGTTTTATATAACAATCTCAGAACACACTTTTACTTATGCACTCATGAAGATGAGCAAAACTGTGACATATATTTTCCAGTCTGTGAGACTGGAAATATCACAGGACTGGATAAAAAGCTGCACTTTCTTGCTTTTAGGGCGCTGACATTTCAGTGACAAGAATCAAGATGAACAAGTTGATCAGCACAACATATGGACATGTAAGGGCACATAAGGGAAAGTAGAGTGGCAAAGAGAGGCAAGAAGTATCCAGGAATAAGCAAGTGCATTATGATTTAGACTGGGCCAGGAGTGATGGTATGAACTCAAATCCCAGTGCTGAGGAGGCTGAGGCAGGATGATTTTGTGCGTAAGACTAGGCAGAGCTACATCATAGTGAGACCCTGTCTTAAAAATAAACAATAACTGCCGGGCAGTGGTGGCGCACGCCTTTAATCCCAGCACTCGGGAGGCAGAGCCAGGCGGATCTCTGTGAGTTCGAGGACAGCCTGGGCTACCAAGTGAGTTTCAGGAAAGGCGCAAAGCTACACAGAGAAACCCTGTCTCAAAAAACAAAAACGAAAACACAATAGCTAAATAAAATTAGATTGTGTAGCTATGGGAAAAAAAATTAAAGGGAATTGGGTTAACTGGAGATAAGGGCATGAGACCTTAAGATGTCCAAGTGAACACCACAAACAAAGTCTCCAAAGCAAATGTCACAAGACAGGAGCATAGCCACAGTGTTCTAGAAACTCGTGGAAGGCTAGACTGTGGATGCAATACGTAGCAGGAGAACAGGGAAGAGAAGGTGAAGAGGTGGGAAAGCAGAAAGCTTGGAATTGTGCATGGAATTCCCTGTGACTATCATTAAAATAGAAGGCCACTGAAAAGATTTCAGCAAAGGAATGTTATCAGTTGACCCTTTCAAAACGATGGCTCTAGCTACTGTGTTTATGGGGAAAGAAGGACAAAGCGGAGACTAGTTAGGAGGTTTCTACAATAATCTTAGGAACAGATGAAGGACACAATCACACAATCAAGAGCTAGAGTCGGGGCTGGAGACAGGGGAGGAGGAGGGAAGGGAAACGGTGCTGGTGGTACGAAAAGAAAGATAATTTTCAAGAGCATAACAAAATAATTTTTTCATATTAAAAGTGAAGGGAGACTGACAGACACCTCAGATTAAGTGCAGAGGGGTTTTGGCTAAGGAATGGGAAGGGTGGCATTCCTTTAACAAATGTGGAAAAGTACATGGAGACAACTGTGGCAGGAAATTAGTATCTGCTCAGCAGTCATGTGGGCTGCTGGGTACTTGAAATCAGAGCTCAGAGAAGAGATGGTCCCAGATAATGTAAATTACAGCCAGGAATGTGTCTGTAGAACTCAAAGCCCTGTCACACACAGGGAGTGACAAAAGACATATAAAAACTGAGTGCTGATTTATAGGCAGGGTTCAGGAGTGAGGCACAAACAGTATATGAAATTAAGAGTCATTTATGAGCAGCAGCAATGCCTACGAAATGTCTGTGAGAATGAGTGACTGCGAATGATGACGTGTTGTCACAGGGGACAAATGTCAAGAAGTTCAAAGTCCAAGGTGTTGGAAGCATTGTCCATGAGAACACTTCAATCATTAAGTGTCGGGTAGGAATCATAAAGAAAATGGCAATGTCTCAGGGAGTCACTGTTTTCCATTTATATAAAAATCACTAGAAAAGATGTGCCTGTAATAAACAATTATTATGAGTGGGATAATCTGATCAAAATGGGATTCAAGGAAAGGAATAGTCAAGAAACAGGGAAGGACCAGGGCTGGAGTAGCAAAAGGAAGGTAAGGTCCAGTGCCACTGACTGAGTATAGAGAAAATAAAGACCTGTGATGGTGCTTTCAAGACATGGCTGGCTGGAGCTGGCTTGGGAGCCTGAATATGAGAACCAGTTTCCAACTCAAATCAGTAGAGTTAGTAGCTTCAACTGCTGAGGTGTATTTCGAACATCATCACCATCCACCTCATGCCTCTCTTTAAAAAACTGACTGCTAACCACTTGCCAGGACTCCACTGGCTGCACAGTTCTTACTAGGAGCAGCTAGATGATTTGCAGTGGCACAGGACAGAGGGGCCACTACAACAGAACATGAAAACTCAGCTTGAGTCTATTAAGTACGACAGTTTCCAGAGTTAGGGAAACAGACACTGATTGGTCAGAAAGGGTGATACAGTGAGATTAAAGTTCTGACAATAAATGATGAGCTGAGAATCTTGGGCTCCTTCAGAAGTCCAGAAAGAACAAGGAAGAAGAGCAGGGGTGTTGATAAAAATACAGGATGAAGGAAGGAAAACCAAGGAAGATGTTTTGCTCAGAATCTTCCATTTGGCGCAGGCTGATAGAGACAAGATGACTTGGGTGGTCTCATTCTGGGTGTCCCTGTACTCTGCTGTCTTTTGCTAATGGAGCCCTGCTGAGGCGTGGTCTTATTCCAAGTTTGAGAGGTTCTTCTGCACACCTGCTGACAGAGGCATGGAGTTGGGCAAAGCGATGATCTTGTACTGACTGTATTAGCACAATCTTGGATTCTGTTGAAGGAGGCCTTAAAGCCAAGAAAGAAACAAGTCATTAATTTTTAAAAGATCATTTACAACATCAAAAGTATAAGATACTTAAAATTACATTTCACACAAACAAGTAAAAGATCTGCATGGAGAAAATGTTTTAAAGGTTAATGCAAGACACTGAAAGAAAATCAAGGCAAAATGGGGCAATTAACCACAGAAATTAAAGCATTGAAAGACGCAATGTTAGAGATGGAAAACCTCATTAATGAATCAATCAGACACATTTTCTATAAAAGTCATGAGAAAAGAAACACTTTAAGGAATTTGGCAAACATTTTCAAATTATACATAGAAAAATAAATGTATAAGAATAGATAAAAATACCACTGAAGAAGAAAAATAAGATTGAAAGTTTCTGAGATACAACCAAACATTAAATATGGGAGAATTATATATTATATAATATTAATATAGTACTATAATATACAAATATAATCTACGTAATATACATAGTATAATAAATACAAAGCTTACTATTGCCACAGAAGTAAAAAAATCATCAATGGAAAGTCTAGAAAGAAAAATATGTGTATGTGATAGTAAAATTTGGATATAAGGTACCCCAGAAAATGTTCATTTTTGAAGGCTTGGTGTTTGCCTATTAGATCCAATCCTTGCAACCTGATGGGATGTCAAAAATCTGACCTAGTCAATGGCTTATCTATTGATACATCATATCTTGGTGATGTTTTCAGGGATAACAGGAAATTTCAGAGGTGGACCAAGTGAGGCCCTGTGTATGTGTCCTTGAGATCTATGTCTTTTCTGTGGACCTCTGTCTTTTTTGGCTCTGGCTGCATGAGGTGAGCAGCTGTGCTCTACCACATCCTCTTGCCATGATGCTGTCCCTCTAAACAGAACAGAATCAGTAGGACCAGCTGGCCAGGAGGTGAACGCTGTGAAACTCTGAAACAAAGTATAACTTTATTGTTTTCCTTGGGTATTTGTTACAAAAATAAAATAGTAACTTATTTTGATACTAGCTAAATGGCAAAGATATACTAAAAGTCACTGGAAAAAGCACCATCTAATAAATTATGCTGTACATATAAAGATAAAGTACATTTCTACCACATTCTATATTAAAATATCATAAAATAACTATAGAAAGGTAATTAAATATAGAAAGTCCTCAATGGTATTAAGAGATATGCTACCCACAGAAATGGGGTTGGGGGACTTCTGCTCCAAGTAGAAACACAAACTCTAGAAATGATTCAAGAGACAATACTATAGGATGCTAAAAGAAATAAACAGAATGGTAAGCTGACTGCTGATGCCAACACTGAAGAAATACCGTAGTGGGGGCACATTTTAACATTCCTACCCATGGGAAGCAAAGAAGGTGAACCAGGCCTGACTCCTGACAAAACACAAGATAATGTGCTCTCAGATCCTAGGATAATCTGGGCAACTTTAGCTAGGAATCTCACAGAAAATCTATGGATTTGAGGGCAATCTGGTGTGACAGTTATCACCCTGCTGATTGCCAGGGTTGATTTGGCTAACTTGGTTGGCTAGGTGGATATCCCTTCCTCCCTCATCACTCCCTAAGCATCCCACCTGAAACTGCAGTCAGTTGAGCAGGACCCTGGCCATAGAGGAGGGCTCATGGTCAGTCATGAGTATATGAGTAACTTCAATCCCCTGCTGAAACTTCAAAACAAAATAGTAAGAAAATATCTAAAATCTTTCTGTCTCTTCTTTCACATTGATCCTTGAACCTTCAGGGGAGGGATTTAGTGAGGGACTGGGTGATCTAAAGCCTCTCACTCACTTCACAGCTTCCAGTTGTGAATTTGTATGTTAATTATCATCTACTTCAAGGAGAAGCTTCTCTGAGGAGGACTGAGTGAAGCCCTGATCTATGGGCAGAGCAATATATCATCAGGATTCATTTTATTGCTGTGCTCTTTTAGGAGAATAGGAATAGGTTTTCCCCAGGTGCCAGAACTAGCTAGTCTCAGAATCTGGGCCACTTTGGCAATGTCAAGTACGGGTTCCATTCCATGGAGTGGTCCTTAAATCCAATCAGAAAGTGGTTGGCTACCTCCATTGCACTTGTACCACTACTACACCAGCTTATCTTGTAGTCAGGTCACTGTTGTAGATTGCAGAGTTTGTACCCGGATAATATTGATGATTACCTTTCTCCTCCTATAGCTGGCAGAGTGCCTGCTAGCACCAGGAAAGTTAGTACGAGTAAAACTTCTAGTTGGGCAATGGTTTTGTCAAGACGGTAAGAGCCAGAGGTTATGGATGAGTTCAAGGAAACTGTGTCTCCCAGACACCACAAGAGTAGTGTACTTATGAACTCACAAAGACTGTGGCAACGTGGATAAGACCTGCACAGGTTTAAACCAGAAGGGGGTGACGGCACTGAGAGGAGGAAATGGACACAGGGTCCCACTTCTAACCTAGAAGCTCTCTGCAACTGACATTTGCTGGCAAAGGGAAATTCAGTTTTTACCAATGGAGTATCAACCACACTCCAGGGCAGGCCCATGCCCAGGAGAATCTGGCCAACACAAGAGGAACTCCATGGTTTTTCTGCGGACTTTTTGTTTCATTTTATTTTGTTTTGGCATTTTTGTCTTATTTTTTTTCTTTGTCTTGATTTTCAATTTTTTCTGGGGATTTTTTTTTAAAGAAAGAGAAAGAACATAAAATTGGGTGTGTAGGGAGGTGAAGAGGATCTTGGATTGAGGGATGGAAAGATAAACTATTTTCTGAAAAAAATTTAAGTAAGAAATGGAGAAAATCTCTAAACAGATTTAAGCTTGACACTGTTAAAGTAATCTATGAGACAAAAAGGGAAATTCAAAGGAAATTGTAAGGAGAAAAATATATAATTGATAGAAAATACAAATACAACACACTGAAACATGAGATTAAGCTAAGCAATGCTGAGGGAATGCACAACAAATTGTTACTTGAATTATAGACTATAAAATAGTTCAGTCGATAATATGAGTTCTTTCCTCAAAAAAAGAAAAAAAAACTATTAAAGAAGAGCACAAAAAATTCAAAATAAAGCCACAATAAAATAAGGATAAAAGCAGAAAATAGTGACATTGCAAACAGAAAAACAATATTAGAGTTCAGTGAATCAAAATTCTAATTCTTTAAAAAGAGTCAGTAAAACTGATCATCACCTATGTAACAAGATGAACAACGGCAAGGGAGAGGAGACAATCACAGGAATGGAGCAGAGAAGTCATAGCAGACCCTGCCATCATTAGAAGACTAGTAAGATGATATTAAGGACTTTATGACTGTAAGATAAACAGCTTAGATGAAACAGAACAATTCCTCAGATGACACGAACAGCCAGAACTCATCTAAAGAGAAATAATACAGATAAAACTGTAAGATTATTAAAGAAATTGCATTAGCAAGTTAAGTGTTCCCCAAAAAAAGAAATCTTGAGGTCCAAATGATTTCATTGGTGAATTTACTCACTTTTTAAAAAGCAAATTGATAACTACTCAGCAATAAAAATGAACAAATTAATGAGCCATACAACAGCTTGGATGAATCTCAGAGGAATTATGTTTCAAAGATCAACAATTTCAGAGTAAAATGGAAAAATTTATGAAATGTTATTTCACAATAGCTAAAATATAAATTGCCTATAGTAAAAAGTACGTGTTCCATTTAATAACCAGCAAAATGAAAATTAATGCACAATGTGGTAGTATAGTTTACTCATTAGTCTGACAAAAATTACGAACCCTGGAAATATCAAGTATTGGAAAAGGTGTACACGAGGAAGAATTCTACACATAAGTTTGCAAATATGTCCAACTGGTTTGGAAGAATAATGTTGTCTAATTAAATCCTTCTCCTAATTCCACACCTACATTAATTTCCCATAAAAGCTCTTCTATGAATGTCCAGTGATATGTACTGAGTAATATTTATGGTAGTCTTAGCTATTAGATTAAAAATTTGGAGACAGCCTGAAACTTATGAATAACAAGACAGGAAAGTAAATGTGAATTGAATTACAGCCATGTACACTGTGGAAGAGGCTCAGAAACAAAACAATAACCTGAAAAGACAAGTTACAACAGACTACATTTACAATATTCTATTACTTGCATTTTTTCATGATCCAGAGTTACAAATTTATAATTAAAAATTAATAGTTAAGTATAATCCTGAGAATGATTAGAATTTCTTAATTGCTTATATTAGGATTCACATTTAGTTTCAGTACATAAACATAATATTTTAGCATAATATAATAATTTATATTTATTTAATTTTCTACCCAAAAAAGAATTATAGGCAAGTTGACTTAATCCTTATCAATTTGCTACAGCACAATTTTATGAATAAATATTGTGTTAATTTATTTCCTCAGGGATTTATAAATGAATTATTCCAACTGTTGAAGACATTCAACACCATTTGCTAATTATTGGTATGAAAATTCTCACTTGCACCTCATCACAGACTTTGCAATGATTTCCATGTTTTCAAACTCTGAAACAATGAAAAGCTAATTTCTTACTAACTTTACATATCTGAAATATGGTGATCTCACATTATAAAACAATATACACAATAACTAGAAGAATGTTAAGTGTATTTAGTTAATATGATTGTAACAAGTTTACTATAGGTAGAAAATAATACCATAAACAAAAATTCTATACATATTAACAACAACTACAACACTGTAAAAAGTGTAGGGTCCCAGCCCTTATGTGGCTAAGGCTCTCAAAGTGCGCTATCAACTTGGACAGACAGCATCATACCAGTGGTCCCTAATCACTACATCCATGCCAGCATTTGTTGCCATCTGTATTCCTGATGATGGTCATTCTGACTGGAATAAGATGGAATCTTTTTTAATAGTCTCTGTATTTATTTTATGTGTATTGAGTGTTTTACCTGCAAATATGTCTGTGTGCCTTATGTGTGCCTGGTGCCCAAGGAGACCAGAATTGGGGGGGGGGGTGCATATCCACTGAGACTGAAGTTACAGATGGCTATGAGCTACCATTTGGGTGTCTGGAATTGAACGTGGATCTCATAGAAGAGCAGCCAGTGCTTTTAACTGCTGAGCCATCTCTCCAGCCCTATGAGACAGAATCTTAAAACTACCTTAATTTACATTTGCTTGTTGAGGCAAGTTAGGGAACAGGGAATAGAAGATAATAGTAATTAAATAGGTACAACACTGTGGGCAAAATGAATAAGTAAAAGGGGGTATGGGATTATAGGGGAAATCAGGAGATAAAGTGGAATGGGTGCTAAGCCAAAAGAAAGCAGATATGAACTACCATACGGAAACCTACAATCTCACAACCAAGTTGATGAATATAATTAGGTAATTTAAAGGATAGCAGAATACATGTGAAATGAAAGAAGTGGAGAGATACTGTGTGTTAAAGAATTAAGTGGGGATTGGAGTATGAGGAATAAGACAGAGGAGAGGGTAGTGGGTAGGTCACCCAAAACTAAGGATGTATGAACAAAACCTTACATTAACCCACTAGTCAGTAAATAATTTCTAGATATACCTTTAAAAACAGAATTCAAACTGCATGGGTGGACAATGTTGTTCCCAGAAGACATGGATTTTTCAAAAAGAAAACTAGAGTCATGAGCTAGCTCCCTACAAGTTACTAGTCAAGGATGCCCCAAAAGTTCCCAAACAACATCAGCCATTGTCATTGGCCCTGGTTAGTTACCACCACCACCACATGGCAAGACCCTGATGCTGAAGATACCACGTATTTCAGAGGCAGGACATATTCCTTGCAGGCTACTTTTCACAGTGCTGAGTGTGCTATGCTGACAAATGGTCTTGTCCTGTACTGAACCCCACATGATGCAGCACCCACTTGCCAGGAAAGGCATGCCCACTGGTGCAATAATGGCACGACTATTATAGGCTTACTAAGGAACCACTTTCTGATTAGATTTGAGGCCTGATTCATAGGGAGGACTCCCATGCCTGGTACAGTAAGCCTTGTCCCAGCCCATGGCCTGGAGGTCATAGGGCCTAGGGTAGAATATGGTACTGTCATTTTGCTAATGGTCATGCTGACACACTCCCTTCTAAATATTATGTGCATGCCCATAGACCTAGACTGCTCTCAGCCTTGGTGAGAGAAGCATTCTACTTCTCACACCATACTGAGGAGCTATTAGCAGTAGTTAGTTGCTGGAGGAGAGGTAATCACTTTGGTTTTGTTTCTTTTTGTTTTGTTTGACTAAACAAACCACTGGTTGGTAGGCTTCCTATGCTTCAGTGGATGGATCCATACTCACATGTTGTGAGATAATCTTTTGTACAATGTGAAGATGTGTCTGTGTTTTGCCTCATCTGCCTGGGGTGCCTTCTGATTGCTTTAATAAGGAGCTGAATGGCCAATAGCTAGGCAGGTACAGTACAGGTGAAACTTCTGGGGAGAGAGAGAGACTCTGGGAAGAAGAGAGGCAGATTACACCAGTGAAACACTGAGAAAGTCAGATGTACAGAATGGAGGAGAAGGAAAGAGCCATGTGGTAGAATGTAGATTAACAGAAATGGGTTCATTTAAGTCATAAAAACTACTGGGACAAACCTAAGCTAAAGTCAAGCTTTCATAATTAATAATAAGTCTCTGTGTCATTATTTAGGGGCTGGCACTTTCCAAAGAAAGTCTGACAAGAAAGACCTGTTATACTCATCCACATATGGGCAACACTAGATGGACTTAATGGATTATCAAAAAAAAGAGAAAAAGAAAGAAAAAAGAAAAAGAAAGATGAAGTCAGGAGTTGTGATGGGGGGACTTGGAGAGGCTGGAGAAAAGAAATGGTAGAGATAATGATTCATCATATTTCATAGTATACATATGTGAAATTCTCAAACATAAAATAATTTTAAATAGCATTTATGATGCCTCAGTAAATAACCTTTTCTACGGAAATGTTATCATTACTTGAATACAAATTCTGTTGTAGGAACTGTGTTAGAAAAGAGGTCTTGTATATATTTTATTACTGAATACTGATAAAAACTCCATGGTGACTATCTTATTCTTCTTGGTTGATAGAGGTGGATATATGATAAGTAATATCTATGATTATACAGGTAACAAGGGGATGACTGAGTTTCAAATTTGGATCAGTCTTCCAAGTCCTCCATACTGCTGAAACAGCATCTGCCAATATGTGTGCTGGAGAATGTTTGTGGAAGCTGCTTTGAAGGGATGGAGTATGACAGCTAACTTTTGTAACTTAAGAGTAAAAGTTACAAAAGAACAGAATGAAGTCTTCAAATAATACCCTTTGTTCCCTTAAGAAAATATTGTATTGAAGAGAATTAAAAATAAATATATAAAACTGAAAACCCATCCACAGCTTATGAAAATTCACCTACAGTTTATAAGAAAGCTGTTAAATTGCCTATATACATCATATAAGCTAAGCTCCAAAAAAAGCTATTCTTGTATGTGCCACTGATAATTAAGCTGAATACATGTCAAATTATTGGTGATTATTGAAACTGTTTCTTCTGCATTGTTACATTACTGCCTGTGTTACATATTATGTTGTATACTCTAATGAATATGATACATTAATTTTTTGAAGTAAGATCAATGAAAAGCCTTCAGTGCAATTTCTATATTATCTTTAAATGTTATTGGCTCACAGGAGCAGTTATGCAACAGAATAGGGAACATCTAGAAGAGGATTTGATACATTTCATTTGCAAGCAGAACACCTGAATCACTACTGACTCACATCATGGCACAATTGGAAATCCCAGTTTTGTATTATGACAATAACTGTAGATTTACAACTGCAGAAGTACCAATCGGGGACCCACTTGCACCTATGTGAATACACCAAGTGTTATACGGCAAAGCGTAAGAAGAACAGCATCTAACTACAGCTGTGTCCTGTTCTGTCACAGGTAAAGGATTTGTTACTGTTGGTCTCTTAGGACACTGTGTAGCTGTTCCTAAGGCACAATCATACTGTACTGGAGACCATGGAGAAACACTGCTGAAAAGACACCAGAATCCTGCCATCTTACCCACAGTGTAGCGTCTGAATATGTCGCCCTCAAAACCTGAGTGTGCATCCCTGGGGAGCATCCCGGAGCTGTCCCCCTTGTACTTTCAGAAGACATCTGTGCTGTACTTCCACACACTTATGAATCCACAGGAACCTTCTATCAAATATGCAGCTATTGACCAGACAGTCACTGGGTTAAATGGGTCTGTGCCATTAGTTAGTACTCAATAAAGACAGCTAGTCCTGTCTTTATCATCACACCGGAAGGTGGTCTACAGAAGTCTGGTCTCCCAGTGTCTGCCCCAGCAAGGCTAGCCCAGGTCAGGAGGAAGGATAAATGGCCATGGCAGAAGTAGTATGCTCAGCTCGTTTGAAAGCCATTTATAAGGGTACCAACTATTTTTTTTCTAATAATAAGCTCTCAATAATTGTTGCTAGCTAATCTGCTGCCTGAACAAATAATCTAAAAATTTTAGTACATGTATTTTGTAGTTATTCTCCTAAATTTTTTAAAATATATTTAACTATTAAGATGGCATGACATTTTTCAATGTTTCTAACCTTTGACATTAGAATTTTTTAAATATAAAGTATTTAAACGTTTCATTGTAAAAATGTTGAAGCATCCATTTATCCTCTATCCATGCATCCTCTCCAGTGTACGCTCTGCTTCCATCCATCTGGATAAGAAATATCTAATATTTACAAAATTTTAATTGAAGTACAATTTAAATCACATAAAATGTATCAACTTAACTAGCCTAAGAAATAAATTCAGAGATGGAAAAACATTTCATATCACTCAAAGAATATACTTGGCAGTTGCCAAAATAACCCAATTAGTTCCTGACCTGTGGGATAAGGATTAGTGTGGAGGGAAATGTCAAGGGGTAACCTCTAAAGCTGCTCTAGTCCCTGATCAATATAATGAAGAATAATATCACACCCTGGAGAGGTTGGTGGGAGCTGGTCGAAATTAAATATAAGGTGGAAATATAGTAGTGTCCATATTTCCACAAAATTCGGCTGTCTAACCTTCATGGGGAGGAAAAAGAGCAATCCTCAAGGCTACCAGTAAACAATGCAACATCCCCCATTGCAGATGGTCTGTCTGATGTGCTACAGCAGCAGCAGCTTAACAGGTAAACAGTACACAGCCAACAAGCTGGCAATTATGTTCTTTTTTGTCCATCAGAAAGAAGAATCAGAAGCAATGTGCATTCACCTGAGACATGTGAGCTTTCCCAGAGTGACATTCTCACTCATGGACATAAAGAGAGTCTGTAGGTATTTTTACCGTCTAGAAACATCACAGGGTATATATCACTAATCATTATATCAGAATGGATAAATAAAACATTTAATGATACTTAATAAACTTTTGATTTCACGGTAAACATACCAAAGATGTCGTTTGTGCAAATAGGAGGTCAATGGTTCCTGGCCCATAATACTTGACTGCCTACAGATGAGCATAAGGGCCCAGACAGTTTTGGAACATCTTCCACATGTAAGATAATATAGCTTATAACATGAACCCAGGGCTACCTCTTGATAACTCGTTCTGAGTTCAGACCTTCTCAGGAGTACAGACCACAGGTTATGATGATCCATGTGACCTGTACATACATTCATTAAGATTTAAAGCCTTCTTAAAACTGGACGACTCGTCTCGCCCCACAGGCCTTTGAATCATTTTCCACTGCACCATGAACGCCTCAAAAACAAGGGGAGTGTGAGGTTAAAGTAAAACACTCTTCGACCTATAGTCATGTGAGGAGATTATTATCTGGGCCATATGGAGGGTGCAAATCAAAACACTCCCTACTAACTGTGTGGACCTGACTTCAGGAATGCTTTCTCTCTGATTCCCATGGGTAAAGATAATTAAATGAGTTTTCCTTCATTTTGGCAAAGTACTTAATTCCTTTGTCTCAGGACAATGTAAACTCCTCAGTCGTTCACTTTAAAGATGAAATAGCCCTGGGCTGGAGAAATGCCACTATCAGTAAAGCACTTGTGAGGCAAGCATGGGAACCTGAGTTTGGATCCCAGCATCCATGTACAAGCATGGCCATCCATATCCCTTTAACCCTAGCACCATGGTGACCAGGAACAGCAGGACTGGATTTGTATGGCTTGCTGGCTACCACCATAGCTCCAAGTTTAGTGAGAGACCTTGACTCAAGGGAATAAAGTTGAGAGTGATAAAGTAAGACACTAGATGTCCTCTTCAGGCCTCAATATATATGCATATATATAAATATATATGTATACATGTGTGTGTGTAGATATGCAAATGTTTGCAACCACTGTGTGCCAGTCAAACAAGGTACTAATCTTCCTTTTGACTGATTGATAATACTGTGAGCCAATGCTGTTTACTAATAAGCTTTGTGGGACTACACACACATTCCTTGGTTTATTTTTCCCAGATTTTTATGCTTTTTATACATACTTGAAATAGACATGTTGTTTCATTAGTAAAATCTCTTAATGATTCCTTGATTTGTGAAGTCTTAGTATGATATAACAGTTACTTTGGAAGCCCTAGACCTTGAAAGCCCTATCAAGAGAGTAAGTAAAAAAATCAATGTACATATCTGCAGGAACTGTAGAAACCAAGGCTTCCTTCCATAAAGCATTTAAACATGCAGTAAGTAGTTAACTTTCATGTCTCCACTTAACTTGATAGTCTGGCTTTAGAAAATTTATGGATCTTATGAGATGGATGTGGACAACTGTAAGCTTGATCAGGTGTATTCTATAATTGCAACTACAATTCTACATTCATTATGTGTCTATGGTGCTAGATTAATATGCTAGATCCACACATTTTCAAAGTTCCTTATTTATTCTCATGGAATGCCACTAAACCTGTTTCTGATTGAAGTACATGCATTGTAGAAAACAAACATATGGTTACGATCTAACACCCACTGAATTAGCACTAGACTCTCAACAGACAGAAGAGTATCTTACTGAAAGCTGAATTAATACGTTTATTTAAGATCAATAGACTCTAATGCTCTCCTCACAGTCATGAAAACCAATGGTTCTCAGAAACAGACGTGCTTTTTCTCACTGTAAAATTCACACGCTAGGTTAGACTCCAAAGATTTTTTCCTCCTGTCCTAAAAATGATGGCCTTTTCTACAAAGAATGCTTCCACCATGACAGAAAAGAAAGTCATCAAATGGAAAACTGGGTCTGCTATCTCTCACTCATTAGTTTCTCCGCCACATTGCTCTCATTTACTAAGGAGACATTGGCTTGCTGTTAAATCCTAACTGTCGAGATGAAGTCTGCATTCTGGGAAAACCTGAGGCACACCTTAGTCCTCCTATATTAAAGATAAATGTCAAAGGGAAATCACAGCAGCTCGAAATAGCAGGGACACTAATGGCAACTCTTCAGGGTTGTAGCTAACCCACCAGTACAGAACCCCCATCCGCCAAGGTACTGACTAAGCAAAGACAAGCATCAGCCGAGCTCTAAAAGGAGACGGAAACCAATTACACTCATTATTGAAGACGGACTGTGTGTACAGCTATGATGATTTGGGGTTATGTATACAAAGACCAATTTTCTAACCTCTCCCCTATCACTATCGACTGAAAATTCTTCCCCATTTAATCATGTCTACCCCATTATTAACATTTGTCTTCCGTGGCTACATCTCTGATTAGACATCCTTCCCCTGTCTGGTAGGGGCAATCCAATTTCTACCAGATGATCCCATCTTCCAGATTCTGCTAACGTTTGTTCTCTGACAGTATCTTCAATACAAAAATGGTGGCAGTATCTTACGTCATTGGGCTCTTGGTTGTTTCTCTTCCTCAACTCCGACAATGTAGCTATTCTGTCACCAGCGAAACCACTTCCTTACTAAAGTCATTTTGCTTAAAGGGTATAAAGTAACTCTATTTCCTGAATGAAATTCTGATTTTCTTCCTGACTTGGCCTGAGTGAAGATGCAAACTATCAGATAGAGTCAGAAAATAGCTGCTTGAGAACTGCAAAAGCACAAAAGGACATCCTACCCTCCTGGTCTCCCTTCATACAGAGGTTACATGATGGTGCTTTACCACAAACAGACCCAAACTGCCCATGAATAAAATGGACAGACTGTTTGGGGTGATATGCCTATGGATGTAAGGACTGGGGAGAAAACCAAAGCCTAGAGTGATGTTGGAATCCTCCTCTAACCTCTGATAAGACCCAGCATCTTAGCCAGGCAGTGGTGGCACACATCTTTAATCCCAGCACTCGGGAGGCAGAGCCAGGTGGATCTCTGTGAGTTCGAGGTCAGCCTGGTCTACAGAGCAAGATCCAGGATAGGCACCAAAACTACACTGAGAAACCCTGTCTTAAAAAAACAAACAACAACAAAAAAGACCCAGCATCTTACCAGCTGGCAAAGCACAGTGAGTATGAAGAAAGTCAGCATCAGTATATACTGACATGTCTACCCTGGGCTTTCCAGAGCTGCCCTGTTTGTACAGTCTAGATTAATGCAGCACTCTGCTCATTCTTGCTTCAGGCTCTGCTTCCATGTCTTTGACAGACAGGTCTCTTACCCACTAACAGACAAACAGACATCCCATAGCCATGCCCCACATCCATCAACTTGGATGACACTCATGTCTGTTAGTTTTGATTATACATAAATCAGCATTTTTAATGATGGACTGTGGACAGTTTAATAACCTAATCCAACCCTTACTATATTTATACACATTCTCAAAAAAAATCACAAGTTGAAAAAATAAGACAAAATAAAAATGAAAGATGAAGTTAAACAGATTCTGAAGTAAATGAAATAGATGACCATACTTTAAAAGCCCAATTATAGTCTTTAAGAAGTATGCTGGCTAGTTTTGTGTCAACTTGACACATGCTAGAGTTATTTGGGAAGAGGGGTTCTCAAATGAGAAAAGGTCTTTATAATCCTGGCCTGTAGGCAAGCCTATAGTATATTTTCTTAATAGTGGTCTGTGTAGAAAGGCCCAGCCACATTGGGTGGGACCACCCCTGAGCTGGTGGTCCTGGATTCTATAAGAAAGTAGGCGAGAATGCCATGGGGAGCAAGCCAGTAAGCAGCACTCTACAACAGCTAATACCTCCAGGCTCCTGCCTTGTT
The DNA here is from genome assembly GCF_949786415.1 of Peromyscus eremicus. Taxonomy (NCBI): domain Eukaryota; kingdom Metazoa; phylum Chordata; class Mammalia; order Rodentia; family Cricetidae; genus Peromyscus; species Peromyscus eremicus. The sequence continues at coordinate 41,399,329 of NC_081429.1, forward strand.
TGAGTTCCTGCCCTGACTTCCTTCAGGGAGGAAGTGATATGGAAGCATGAAGCCAAATGTACTCTTTGCTCCCCAACTTTCTTTCGGTCAGAGTGTTTTATCCCAGCAATAGTAACCCTAAGTCAAGGAGATTCAAGTAAATATTATATCAACTGACATATTACTAGGCTTCTAAGAAAACAGACTCAATGGTGAATAAGTAATAAATCTAGGAAATTAATAACAGAGCTTTCAAAATAACAACAAATTCAGTGGGTTGATCATGATAAATTGAATGAAGTCATTTCCCCAATAGGCAACCAGAAGGCAATGTTCAAATGATACATCAAAATGCAAACCAAAGAGATGGGACTATGGAGCGAACATAAGGCTTATGAAACACTGTTTTGAGAAGGCTATTACTAGTTTTAGAAGTGGAAAGAGATCCAAATGAACAATAGAAATGAAACGCCCTGTGGTAAAATAGCTCTATGGGCTAAAGAATAAAAAGTTCTGTTATTTTAGAGATGGCAATCAGAAGCAAACAAACTGTACCTTCATCCTGTTACAGTCTGCTATAACTGACAACTCTTTAAAAAAGAAAAACACCCAAGGAAATAAGAAAAATACCTAGAGACATTAAGTTAGACGTCTCCCAGAAACATATATTTTAGCAAGGCACAGTAGTATGTTTTCATATGACTTTTTAGAAAGAACACTATATTTTGTTTTCCAGCAGTATTTGGCCACTTGCAAAATTTTAAAGAATTTACTAAAAGGAGTTGATTCTTTTAATTCATAAATATCAATAACAGAAGACATTAGAGAACATGGGAATGGAGAGTACACAAGAACCTCTGTAGAGAAAACTCTCACTTGAGGCCTATTCTAAGATTTAGAGACCTGAGTCATAGTCCAAACCTTTTGTGAGGACCCTGCCCCAGGGCATCTCATGCTTGTTGTCTATACCTGGGAAGCAGACTGCAGACTGGTGCCTAACCTGCAGTCTATAACAATAAGATGAAGATCTTACTGACAAGGGAAGTCAAACTTCCCTTCTAACTATGGCAACGGACTGGGATGCCTGGAGGAATACTGACCTACAGTCGATTTTAACAGGTATTCAAGAGGGTGGCCTGAAATGGCAAAGGACACAGATAGAAAGAAGCTCTGAACTGCCACAGGACAAGGAGTTTCTAGGAGAAGCTGGTAGGTGAGTATGAAGGTCCCATGACATAGGTCACCTGACTTTCAGTGTCTGGCAGGCCCAAAGTACTCTAAGTCACCACAAAGTGGTTCAAGTCAAAATCTAAGTTCTCCAGTCCTCTTAAATCCTCTTCCTCTTCCAACTTCAACGTTACCAGTTAAAGCAGAAAAAAAGAGAAGAGGAGCGCATTCCGCTATCATCACAACCTCTGTACCCTAAGCCCAGAAGCTCTTGGCAAAGAAATAAGAGACTTAACTCCACATCAAACACAGAGCTTTAATGTTACATAAACCACACACCTGGTCTTCTAATTCTATGTCACTAATCTGAGGCCAGGTTTTGTACCTAAGACCTTGGACTTAACTAACTAGTCTCACAAAGCCAGAAATTAATTTTCATCTAGAAATATGGGAGAATTATTTCACCAATCAGCTTGAAAGTTCCTCGGGTCATAGTTAAGCACCAGTGTCACATTTTTTTTTTTCAAAATATTGGAACATTAATATGCTGCATCACATACAGTCTTGGATATTTTCCCACAAAACAAGAATCACACCAAAAGCAAACAGCAGCATTGTCTAAGATAACAAGGCTGTTCCCGCGAAATGCAAGCGAGGAACTAATTTAAATTGATAACTATTATCAGCTGAATATTAACTCGAAGCAAAATGAGACTCTTTCAGGTGTGTAAACACTGAGATGATTTATCTCCATAGAACCCTTGAAATTTGCTCCAGGAGATACTTCAGGAAAACCAAAAAGGCAGCCCATAAAGAGCAAGGTAGAAACCAAGTAGGAAGGGCGGCTGAATGGAGTTAATAAGGTGTGAAGGAGTGGCTACATTTAAAAGATATGTTTCAGGGCCCATTTGCTACTCTATGGCTCTATTTAAAAATAGTTCATTCTGCAAGAAATCATACTTATTTACGTATACTACATTTCAATGGTGTTTTATTAAATTCACTTATTAATTTACAGAAAATAGAATTAGCGCTACAAAACAAATACAAGCACTACCAATTATGCAAATATGCATACTGGTGTAACTCAGTTCAATGAAATGCTTTAAATATGTCTGTATTTCCATAACAGAGTCCATAGTGCCATCTAAAGTGAATAAAATAAATATACTGTGATGTGTTACCATAATATATACATGCAAATTTAAATATTAATAAAAATGATTGGTCAGAGAGGAAGGAAGAGACAGGTTCACTCTACATAGTTCAGCCTCTTTGAGGTCTCGATGATTTTATCATGTTGTAGGTACTTTGTTATGTGTGGTAATACATCACCAAAGAAAAATATCCTCTGCACTGATGCATAATTCATATGTTCTGTATTTTCAAAGCTTTTTGTCATATAACATGTCAACCTTGCATTACAAACGTAAGGACTTACAAGAGTTAGCAAATGGCTCACCCAAGTGTCACTAAGCATGACATATCAACCCCAAGAGACTATATGTGGATGTCTATCAGAGGAAGAGAATGTCCTAAGTGATGAGGACTACCATGACCAGAAGTTCTGACCTGACTGAATCCACCTCAAATGAACAGTGATGATGGAGGAAGAGAACACTGACCTGAAGATCATCAAAGTCACTGTGTCAAAGGTTTAACATAACCTGAAAGTGTTTATTATTTACTTTACTCTGATATTTTGTGCAATGCTTCATTCCAATGCATATTCTAAAGGAGAAAAATGTAATTGGAATTATGTATGTACATGCTATACATTGAATTTATAAAAATTTGTTTTCTTCTAGGCCACTACTAAAAGCTATTATAATAAAAAATGTTTTCATTTAAAAATAAGTGTCGGCCGGGCGGTGGTGGCGGTGCACGCCTTTAATCCCAGCACTCGGGAGGCAGAGCCAGGCGGATCTCTGTGAGTTTGAGGCCAGCCTGGGCTACCAAGTGAGTCCCAGGAAAGGCGCAAAGCTACACAGAGAAACCCTGTCTCGAAAAAACCAAAAAAAAAAAAAAAAAAAGTGTCAAGGCTAGACACATAATCCAGTAGTATGAGGGGCAGAGCTAGGATTCCAGTACCCACATAATCAGCCAGGATCCTCCACAAATGCCTGTAACTCAAGTGCCAAGGCATCTGATTCACGTTCTAGCCTAGTCCATGCACAGGCATGTGTACTCACACACACACTGCATGCACATATACACACACAATACAAGTAATCTTTAAAAATTAAATAAAAATAAAAGTAAATGAAGATGTTACAGTACTCTCTAGGAACAAACATTTTTATATGCAAAACTATTACCACATTCATCATTTTACAAAATTTTCATAACAAGGAACTATACTCCTATGACAGTTTGTGTTGATCGTCAACTTCATGGGATCTGGAGTCTCCTAAGAAACAAGCCAAGGCACACAAAGAGGTGGTTTACTAGATGAGCTCAGCCTCTGCCCATGCCTATAAGGGTTTATCTTCATTAGGCTAATTGCAGTGAAAAAATCTGCCCTCAATGTGGGCAGCACAGCTCACTTCCTGGGATGAAGTTTGGAATTGCATAAAAAGGGGAAAGAGTCGAGGACAACATCATTGCTCACTGTTTTCTGACTGCAGATGCAATCTGATCAAGTGCCTTGAATTCCTGCTGCCATGACTCCCTTACTCTGTGGCTATAAATAAACCCTTTATCCCTTTAATTGCTTCCCTTGGGTATTTTATCACAGTAACCAGATACATAACTAATACAACCCCCCCAACATGTTTTACATTCTTTCTTTCTCATGTTTTTATTTCTTTGAATATACATTTATGTAAGATTTTAATTACTATTCTGATTGTAAAGGAAATCTATTGAGTATACAGATAAATTTTTAAATGGTGCATAATTTTATTCTATGCTCTTTGTAAGGAAGATGAGGGAAGCTATGTTAGATAACAGAAACAGAAGGAGCCTTCTCTTTAGAACAGAGGTAACTGGTTTGCTGTGGGACTGTGGTGAAGTAGGTATACAAAGACTCACTAAGCTGCCCTGACGACTAGTAAGCATGTACCTAAGTTAACAAGTTGCTAGTACTGTTTGCCCCAGCTCTATTTTCCCCTGTAAAAGAGCTTGTAATAAATAAACTCTGAACTGCTTTTCAGTACTTAAACATGAACTATACTCCTGTAATGATCAGAATGTGAAATAGCAGCTGGAAGGAATATAAACAAATGGCATACCTTTCTTTCATTCTTTATCTTTGATTTATGTCCATTTTCTTCCTTGGCTTCATAGGGACATTTCTGAGTAGGGCTTTCTGACTCGTTTTCTTTCTCACAACTGTGACCAACTACAGGACAAGCACAAAACATTTACTTGTAAAAGATATGATTATAACAAGCATGTATAGCCCAAGGTTCTTATAATACATGCATTATAAGAGAATTCAAATTTACCTGTATAAGATGATTATATGGGCTCGAGAAATAGGCCAGTGTTTACCCATACTTGCCGCCATGTCTGTTGACATGAATTTGATCTCCAGGGCCCACATGGTGAGAGGAGTGAACTGGCTCCCACAAGTTGTCCTCTGACCTCCACCCTTGTGTGGTGGCACACACTTGCATGTGCATACACATACACACACACACACACACACACACACACACACGCAAAATAAATGTTATTTTCTATTTATTTATTTTATGTGTATGAGTGTTTTGTCTACATGTATGTATATGCATTGCATGCATGTCTGGTGCCCACAGAGTACAAAAGAGGCATCAGATCTCCTGAAGCCAGAATTTGAGATGTTTGTAACCATAGAGATATTTGTAACCAAGCCCAGGTCTTCTGCAAGAGCAACAAGTGCTCTTAACCATGTAGCAATTTTTCTAGTACCCCCTCCTTTGTGTGTGTGTGTGTATGAGAGAGAGACAGAAACAGAGAGACAGAGAGATAGAGACAGAGACAGAGAACAGGGGGCTTGTCTCACTGTGTATATAACTTAATAGGTAAACCAGGATGGCCTTGAACTCAGAGACCTATCTGCTTCTTCCTCTTGAGTGATAGGATTAAAGGTGAGCATGCCCCTCCCCCACAACAAAAAAAGGCATGCACCACTGTGGGGCGTTTACCCACCAACCCCACAGCTCCCCAGAGTTTTCTTGAGTGTAAGCAGCAGGAAATATTAGATAGAAGGATTTATTGAGGAGAATCTTGCGGAGATAAACAGATAGAAAATAAAGGATAGCCTCGAGAGGGCCTGGAACCTTTTCCAACGGGCCCCGACTGCCTCTGCCCCAGGGTTTTTATAGAGATGCCAAGGGGTGGAGCAAAAGACCTCCTCCCCCAGCACAGCCAAGTGCAGACCATCTCAGACACCTGCACTCAGGCCCGTGGTCTAATCATCCTCTATGCGGACCTGCTGGGTAAAGCCACGAGGAACCCGAGAACGGGCTCCCACACACCACCATGCACAGTCCCATTGTATTTTTTTCAAAATATGATTGTAACCAAAATATTCCAAGATCCTATAACTATATGAATTTTAAAGGTTCTAATCTAATAATATAACAATTTAAATGCTTTAAGTTGGGTTTCAAAATTCAGTTCCCCAAAATGTAAGGTGGCATTACCTTAGAAGATTAATAAAATTGGATTGTGAAGCAGCTATAGAGCGTGAAAACAGTCTCCAGTCATGACATATTCAGATTCCTCCATCATGAGACTCTGTGTGCTTATTAACAAAGCCAAATGAGGCCAAAGGAAAAATGAAAATGAATGGCAATATTTTAAATAAATCGATGTTGAGAACAGGTAGCAAAGAACATAAGAGCACATGGCAATACTTGAAACTCTGTCTCCCAGATCTCCTGAGACAGAAGGAGTGTCATGGAATGATGAGGAAGGGGCGTGACAGCAAAAGACCTCTGCATTCACATCTCTCTAAGATACACATGTAGGTACATAGAACCTGTACTCCATAGCTGATTTGTTTAAAATAACTAATGAGGGCATGTTCTCTAACACATAGACAGCTCAATACTGTGAGTTATAGCACTAGATTTATGGTAGAGAGGAAAATGATAAAGACAAAAGTATCTGGATGATTTCAATGCCTTGGTTATCTTTAGGGGGGGAGGGAGCGAGGGAGGGAGGGAGGGAGGGAGGGAGGGAGCCATGTCTCTTTCCTCTGTACAGAAATCAATTCAAAGTGGATCAAAAACCTTAAAAAAACCATGAAACTCTGAAACTGCTAGAGGAAAAAATATCCTTGAGGACATAGGCAAGGCCTGTTTTGGAATCCTAAAAAGGGAATTATGACAAGAACTGAAAGTTGTAAGATAACCCACAGACAGAGGGTAAAGGCACTGGTCATGTAAGCCTGGTGACCTGAGTTTGGCCCCTGGAATCTACACGTATGAAATTGTCATCTGACTTCTTTTCTTTTCTTTCTTTTTTTTCTTTTTTTTCTTTTTCTTTTTTTTTTCTTTTTTCTTTTTTTTTTTAGACAGGGTCTCACTATGTAATTCTGGCTGTCCTAGCACTCACTCTGTAGACCAGGTTGGCCTTGAACTAACAGAGATCCACCTGCCTATGCCTCCAGAGTGCTGGGATTAAAGGCATGCGCCACCACACCCAGCATGTCACCTGGCTTCTAAGAACACATACACATACACACACACACACACACACACACACACACACACACACACACACACACACATTAATTAATTTATTTTATAAAGAATTGGCAAATGGAATCCCATAAGGCCAAAAAGCTTGTGCACAGCAAAGGCAATTTTTGTTTCCTTTAAAAAAGAAAAAGATTGTTTGAAGACACAGTGAACAGAACAGGAGATATACCTCACATGTAACTAATATCCATAACATATAAAGAGTTCAAAAAACAAAATGATTACATATAAATGGCCAATGAATATATCAAAAAAACTTCAACTCCTTGGCTATCACTGAAATGCAAATCAAAGCTACATTGAGATTCCATCTAATCCTTGTCAAAATGGCTATATGGAAAAACATGAACAAATATGGATGAGGATATAGGAAAAAGGAAGTCTTACACATTGTTGGTGGGAATGTAAGTTATTCCAGGCAGTACAGAAATCAGTGTGAAGGTTCTTCAAAAACCATAAACTAGAACTACAAAATGATTCAACTACACCTCTCTCAAGTGAATCGAAGTCTGTAAACTGTAGAGATACCTACACATCCATATTGATGGCAGCTTTAGTCACAGCAACCAAATCAGGGGTATCTCCCAATAAATAAATGGGTAATAGAAAAGTAATATATATTCATATGCACAATGGATAGGACTGGAGACTGTCATATTTAGCTAAATAAGCCAGACTCAGAAAGACAAATATACTATGCCTTTCTTCCTTAAGTTATGTGTGTGCCTATATGCTTGTGAGAGAGAGAGAGACAGAGAGACAGAGACAGAGACAGAGACAGAGATGAGAGAACATAGATTGAAATGCCTTGACAGCCAAGAATACTGGGGAAACAGAAAGGGAATAATAGAAGAGCTAAGGCAGAAAGGAGGATCTGAGGGTCTGAGACTGTGGTATGGTCCAAATACATGTTATTTTTTGCATTAAAATATCTTTATGAGAGCTGCCATTATGTACATTAAATATAAACTAAGTTTTATTTGTGTGTTTGGGAGTTGTTTCTTCGTTTTTACTAAATATTTTTCTGTGTAGCACATGCCAGCGTAGAACTTGTAATCCTCCTCTGCCTCTCCAAGTTTAGATTACAAGTCTTACAGAACCTGCAGACTATCAGAGCAAGGAAGTGCATGCAGTTGGCAAATCATTTCTTTCCTAACCTCAGCTTCTTAACCTGTAGCAGTTCTTGAGAAAAGACATATTAAAAACAACCTCACATAACACAGAAGAGACTATCACCAAGCACTGCAGAACTGGGCATCTAGAATGCCAATCCTCCTTCAGCGATGCTGCAAATGAGGGTCCCAAAGACACTTGGAAGCCCAAGTTTCAGGCACATGCTGGGGAGAGCAATAGGTACAGACTGTTGAGACAAGGGAAGTTTTTTCACTCCTGATCCTTTACTTCTCCAAGACCACAGCCTTCAGAACGATGACAGTTTTGAAAGATAATAATCATCTTCTATTGGTTAATCTTTTACAGCATAACTGCTACTGTCACAAAATATTACACGTATTCTCTCATGCAATTGTGTCAATGATCCTGCAAAGGTCACGAGCTTTTGCTGTTTTTATATATGAAAAAAAAGAATGGTCCAGTAATATCCACAGGGAAGAAGGGAGAAGACAGTGGAGGAAATTAATCAGCTCTCAAAGAGATATTTGCAGCAATCTAAGCAGATTTCAGGCAGTACTAAGACCACGTTGAAGCATCACTTCCTAAAGGAGACTAAAAGACAAGGAAGTAGCAATCAAATGTGAAAGATGAACATCCGAAAGGAATAGATTTATTACTGCATGTTACTATTCAGTAAGCAAAGTGAAATTACAAAAATATATATTCTAGTAAATTTCAGGATATTCAGTATTCTGAGAATAAACATTACAGAATAGACATTAAACTGGAAGAGAAATAATGGTTCTCATTTCCTAATATAGTAATATAGACATGATTTCTACTCGCTGTCACATGAATATTTTCCTTATTACACAAATATTTTATAATGAATGAGAGGCCCAGATACTACTGTCTTTTCAGAGTTCATGGACAGCTGCATATAATATTTATTAATGTTCAGCAATATACCAATGAAGTCCATGGAGACATGGCCACATCTGTATGTAGGCTTACCTTCTGATGCTTTTTAGTAACAACCCATATAGTCCTGGCTAGTGACCTACAGTTTCAAAATCTGTACAGCTGTAATGAACATTTTTAAGGAATTTATGATTCCTAGATAAGGTTTTTAAAATAGCAAGTAGGCAAGCAATACAATTTGTTGTGCCTTTCCATGCTGAAGTTCAGCAACTATCCTTCATGTATGTACATGATCAACCAATGCTAACTGAATATGCTCAGGTCCCTGGAAAGATTCATGAGTACTCCCATCTAACACAAACTTCTTAACACCTACCGTTGTGAGTCTCTGATTCCCCTATAGAGCAAAGACACCTGTGAAAAGAATTATTTAGCTGGAAAATGCTACTGAAGAAATTACTCATAATTTAACCCTGAGGGATAATTAGAAAATATTTAAGATAAGAGGATATATACAATCAAAACTGAGGAGGCCAATCACACGTGTAACTAAAAGTCAAAAAATACAGAGTGCAAAAAAAATCATTTGAAAGGTATTATTAAATATTTCTAAATTAGGACACATCATCTAGGTTTCATCACACAAAACAAGCGTCTCATGATATGATTCTGAGCAGCAACAAAACAAACTTAAACATTCGTTAATTACCCTGTGTAAAGTAAGGAGTACGATCAGTTGCTGAGTGAGGAGTATGATAAAGAATACTGTGTTCTGCCCATCGATATGTAATAAAATAGGAAGTAGTTTGCTTACTACATAGGATACTTACTTCCTCTATGAACTTGTGAAGACATTTTTAATAATTTTCACTTTATAAACATGTTAGATGTGGAGCTATTAGAATTCTTAATTTCTTATAATTTATGGATGAGCCCTCATTGTGTTGTTTAGAAATAAGGCTGGGGCCATGTCTGAGTTCATAAGAGTGGGAAAGCTGACCCTGCCCCTCACTGGCTGCAGGACTCAGAGAGCGGCCTTTGGGCCTTGCCCGGGCAGCACAATACAGCTGACCCTATTGACAAGGGCACAGGTGATCTGGCTCTGTGAACATGTGTGAGAGATCTGACCCTACACCTCATCTGCTATTTGGTGGAATGGACTAGGGAGAGATGCCCTCCCCATCCCCTTGCCACTGGCAGCAAGCTGGAGCGGGGTCCTCAAGGGCACAAGAATGGGAGAGCTGGCCCCGCATCTCGCCAACTGAAGTACTCAGGAGAGCAGGCCCTTGCCTGAGCAAAACAGGAGAGCTGGCCCTGGTGGTGTGGATGCAGGTGAGCCAGAGGTGTGAGAGCAGGAGAACTGGCCCAGCTCCTTGCCCAGCTCCTTGCTGCCTGCTGCAGTGTGTCAGCTAGCCTGGGCAATGCTGAGAGCTTGCCCAGGTGGCACTGATGAGGGAAAACTGGCAAGCTGACCAACCTAGCTACCACCCAGGCTCAGAACCAGGGCTATAAGTTCGCCCACGCCAACATCCAAGTCATCTATGAACTACGGGAGCATACGAAGGTGCCTGACCTGCACACCCAAAGCTGCAGGATCTCCATGACATAAGGCAAGAACAGGAGATCCAAGAGGAGTCCCAGTGAGGGCCCAGTATCGAGGGTGTAGCGGAAGTCAGAGGCCTCGAACTAGACCAATGACTCACTGCAATGAACACAAGTAGGATGTACGGACTGAAGGGTATACTGTGTGACTCACTATCACACTGCAGCTTCCACACTGAGATTTTTCTTATGGTATGTTAGTTTGTTTATTTGTTTTTCTTTTAAATTTTATTTTATTTTGAGGGGAGGTTGCAAGGGCAGACAGTAGATAGGAAGGGATGGGGTGATGAATGGAATTGGGATGCAAGATGTAAAAATCCACAAAGAATCAATAAGAAAGTCAAAAAAAAAAAAAGAAGAAGAAGAATTTGGGGGCTAGGCATGGTGGTAAATGCCTATAGTCCCAGCACACTGGAGGAAGAAACAGGTGGATATTTGTGAGTTCAAGGCCAGCCTGGTCTACATAGTGCATTCTAGGACATACAGGTATATATTGAGACTGTCTCAAAAGAAAAAAATAAGTAAATTTTGTAGTGAAGTTACCACCTTATACCAAACGAGAATAATATATTTAATAAGTAATTCAAGTATGACAAGATAAATATATGCAAAGGAACAACAAAATCAAGGAAAAGAAGAGTTTAAATATGAGAATATTACTTTTAAGCCTTTACTAATCAAATACAATGAGTAGGCCTCTGGAAACATTGGGACATTAAGTTTATTAAAGAAATACTAATTCTGGCATTTTTCTAAATCTTAGAGCTGCCTCTCTCCTATCTTTAAATCAAGTCATTCAAGTTAAGTGATACATCATTTCAAATTTAGTGTCCAGTACACTTTAACAAATATACATTAAAAGGTGACTGAATCATACAGGCTTTGTATTCACTAATTTTTTATTTTGTTGTTGTATTTTCCAGTTGTACAAATTCATTCTGTTCTGTGTCTGCATAGGTGTGTTGTGGTGTGTGTGTGTGTTTGTGTGTGTGTGTGTGTACAAAAATATTTGTTTCCTGCTGACACCTCATCTGTTCACTTATTGATATATTTTCTCTTAAGTCCTTGAACATATCCACAAATGCTTGTTGCACATTTTTTCATCTGTTAAATTCAATACCTGAAATATTTCAGAGTTGGTTTCATTTTTTGTTTTATTTTGGTTTGGCTTTTGAAACAAGGTTTCTCTGTGTAGCCCTGGCTGCCCTAGAAATCACTCTGTAGACCAGGCTGTCCTTGAACTCAGAGATCCACCTGCCTCTGCCTCCTGAATGACAGGATTAAAGGCTTGTGCCACTACCGCCTGGCCAATTATTATTTATCTTGACTATGAGTCATATATTTCTATACATAATCAAATGTTTAGTTATGAACTGGACAAAGAGATGACACATTGTAGAGATTCTGAGCAATCGTCTTCATCTGAAGGATGATGGCTTTTATTTAAGAAGGCAGTTTAATTTGGGGCTTATCAGCTTGAAATTCAAGGCTTAATTTTATTGTGTTTGGGTAAATTCATGTAAGGCCCTAAGTTTTCCAAAGCCACTAACTTGGTAAGAATCCAGCTCCAAACACATTCTACTATGAACCCTCCATGAGCTTTGTCACTAGTTCTTAGGGCAAGTATGGGATGCTGCATGTTAATGTGCTGTTAAAGACACACAAAGGTAGCCTGTCCACCAGGCATAGCTAGTCTTGCAGTATCTTCTATCAAGGCTTAACCTGGAGAATTTCTAGTCTCTTCTTAGGCCTAGATAAACATCCCTCTCTTGCAAGCCTCAAGTAGACCTGTGGTATACATGGAGCCCTGTCATCAACTGAGGACCCACATTCAACCCCCCACAGAAACAGACACTCCTCATTCCAACTCCTTCTCCAGGAGGTTTTCTACAGATTCTAATTGTTTTGACAACTCTGAACTAAGAGATTTCCCTTTTCATTTCATCAAGACTGCCATGTTCTGGACACCCATTTCCATGAGGCTTGGTTTGGAAGTTTTCTGCAACATGATACCATGGTTGACTGTGGAATTATATCTGTATTTTTTTCTATCATTCATCTTCTTTGATTTGCACTGTATGATTGCCTTGTTTACCCATTAGTTAGTGACATCTGTGGAAGGGAAGCTAGACAGGTAGCAGGAAATTTCATCATGTTCAGACAAGAAGTTTTTCTACAGTTCTAAACATATTTTTGTTTAAAATAAGTCTTTATGATATTATAACTAGATTTCTTGTTATTCTACTTATTTACAAATTAGCTTCCACAACCTTTATTCATTTCTAAATATATCTAGAAAGCTGGCCATAGATACATTTGAAATGTCATCATATCAGGACCAAGAAATTATACTTTCATTATATTATATTCTTACTTTTGATTAAAGGTGCCTGAATATGTCCTACGTCTATGTTCTTCAGTGTTGCTTGAAGCCCAGAAATCTAGAAGCAAATAGTACAAAGATACGGTATTATATAGTAAATGAATTTTAAAATATTAAGTAAAATGAAAAGTTGACTGCAAAATATCAAAAATATTAATCTCTCTCAAATCCATGCTTTTAAGTTATAAAACATCTAATGTGAACTTTAGCAGAAAGATTACATTATTTTAGTTAAAAGTCAATTACATAGGCAACTATTAATCCTCCACTAGAGAAAGCATTTGAAGTGTGTATCTTAATGGATAATTTATTAAACCAATAATGCTCTTTAGATACTTTGACAACTATTCAGTTCTACTTTGAGAGAGGATTTTTCTCAGCTGAAATTGCTTCACAATTTGTCTTTTTATCCATAAACTATCCAATTTATTCTTATGTTTACAAACTATGGGGTAATTATTTTTCAGAAACCAAAATGTGGACAACTATTTTATACCCATAACAATTATTTATAATATAGATAATATGCTTTTTTATTCATGTCTTATAATTACAAACATTTTTTGGCTGTGTGGCATACCTTTATCTACATTTCCTGAATCAGTCAAATTTAAAATTCAATCTTTAAAGCCATCTCATCCTTTACTGTACATAATTATCCAAACATAAAATACCTCCCATTTAATTACATACAAATGTACACATTTCTCAACTATCTCTAGATACCAATATATTCACCTCTAAAAGTAACAGATAAACTGTAACCAACTGATTGGTACTAATGGAATGCTAGGGTAAAATAAAAGACAGATCAGTGTCCTCAGAAGGCCAATGGATTATAAACTTATCAGAACACCATAAGCATCATACAATAGTGACTGCTACAGTGCTGGGAATTAAAGTGTGCCCCACACCCAGGCTCAGAGTATCCACAAGTGATGACCCAATGTTATTACATTACCATGAAGTAAAGTCCATTTCTTTGGTTTTCATTTGTGCCACCAGAGCTCACGTAGAATACCACCATACACTCAGTCACTGTGTCCCCTCAGCCTCCTCTGGACTGAAACATCTCTAAAATTCTCCTTTATGTTAATGCCCTGAGCGCCTGGAAAGTGGTGGTTGGGAAGAACCTGCAGGATGGCCTTGACTGTGGAGAGACTTGTTTTCCTCCTGGTTGAACTAGAACTAGGGATTTTAGGAGGGCACCGGCAGAGGAGAAATGTCATCATTTCTCTTTATTAGGTGTGCTATAGGTAGCACACGTACCTCACAGGTACTCCCTGTCAACAAGATTTAAGCTGATGATGTAAACCTTGGTACCTGACAGAGCAGTTTGCCAGATTTCTTCCCTGCAGTGATGTGGGTTGTTCCTTTTTCCCTGTATGTACTGTGCTTTTGGAAACAAGGTTTTGAGTACACCCAACACTTAACTACTGAATTGTTCAGTTCCACCTCCCTGAGAGAAAAATAGTTCACTTAGCTATTTGGGATTCTTCTATATACAAACTCCCCTATTGCGCGCGCACACACACACACACACACACACACACACACACACACACACACACATTCATTATTCAGTGGATCATTTCTATAATTTAAGACCACAGACATTTATTTTATACTTTGAATTATACCAATCCCACATTGTTTATCTTATTGGTCAAACTGTTACAGGATACAATACTGGGAATTCTTCCTGGAAAGACTCTGTCTGAGTTAGGTTTCTGTTGCTGTGGTGAACACCATGATCAAAAACAACCTAGAGAGTAAAAGGTTTCATTCAGCTTGCTTGCAGCTTATCATCCACCAGTGAGAGAATTCAGGACTGGAACTCAAAGCAGGAATCTGAAAACAGGAAGTGCAGAAGAAGCCATGGAAGGAAACTGCTTACTGGCTTCCTCCTCTTGTGTCTTCCTAATGTTACTTTCTTGCCAGGACCACCTTCCCAGAGGTGGTAACAACACACAACAAACAAGACCCTCTGACATCAATCATGAATCAAGAAAATTCCAACACAGTCAGTTTTATGGAGACATTTTCTCAGTTAGGGTTTCCTCTTCTTAAAGGTTCTAGTTTGTGTTAAGCTGACAAAAACTAACTAGTACAGAGTCTTAGAATGAGAAAGTTGACTCCATTTTTTAATGCTTGGCTACTAGGAGCTTTTAAGCCTTAGGGTTAGTGATGGCATCATCTGGACTCCAATGGAACTGGGGCAGATCCACAATCAAGTTTGGATGCCTATAGAACACATAGCTTCTCTTGGATGGGCTCTACTCTGTGCCTACAGCTTTTCCTCAGTATGGTCCCTGTCATCGCTAACATCTCAATAATCTCACCTGAAAACTATTTGTTAAGGAAAGGAATGTAGGTGAATTGAAAGCTACAGAAAAGGTGAGAGCTGAGACAGCATCTGTAATTATTAAGGAGAAATTGCCTTTGCCAAACATCTTAGTCCATTAATTTTTAATTCAACCTCTCTCCCATTCACAGGATACAAGGAGAACTCAGCCAGATTCTTTTCCAGAATATAACATTACTGGTTCTAGCTCAATTCCCAACAGACTCCTTGTTCTCTGAAATCTCATGAACTGGGCCTCCATTATTTGTAGTTTTTTCATCATGCTTATCTTTCTAATGTTAGGGTCCTAAAGAAGTCCCACAAAGATCACCATCCACATATCCAATGAACAAGAGCATTTATTATATCAAGGAAGTTTCCTGCATGCTGGGGCTGGCCATCCCACATGAAGACAAAATGGCGATGACCCAGAGAGGGACATGTGGGCTCCTTTTAAGCACAGCTAAGGGGAGTTCCCAGAGCAGTTAGGTCATTTTAGATATGAATCGCTTAAGCAAGTGACAACCATATTAGTATGTTCTAATTGGTCAGGGCTAGTCAGGGGCTGGTCAGAGCTACAGTTTTCAATTTTTTTGGCAGGCCTGGACAAGTCCCAGGCTTTGTCCTTATTTGGTTATCTACTGATTGTGGCTCAGACCTGGCCTGGCCTGGTACTACATGTACCAGGCCTCCTTGTCCTTGCTGTCAGGGGGGTGTTGGAGATTAATTGTCCTTTGTTTGTGGCTCTTTCAGAAACTGCCTGCTTGGTTCCAAGAAGCAGGGACCAAGGCCCAGTTCTTAACTGAGTTATTATGGCAGGCTGTCATGCTATTTGCCTGGCCCTCTTATTGAAAGCTACTGGAATGGTGTATTACGCTCTACCTTTGACATGCTGGAGATTTTCTGGCCTGAAGTTCCAAACTCTTCCACATTCTTCCCAGAAACCAACCCCACAGCCCGCTGGGCCTCACATGGGTTAGGTGTAACACAGCAATGGCCCCCACTCTGCAGTACCAGGTATCTGCATTGGTACTCGCTGCTTTGACAGCTACCTGAAAGAGCAGCTTAGAGAATGGGGGTGCAGGTTTCATCTCACGGTTGATGGTGCTGCTGTCCTTCATGGAGAAAGACGTGGTGCATGAGGCAGCCAGTCTCCTCGCACACACATCAGGAAGCAGAGAGAGAGTCTGGGACTCAGCTTGCTGTCCTCCTTTTATTTGGTTCTGAACTCCAAACCATGCCATTGGTATTCTATTTTCAATTAACCCTTTCTGGAAGTACCTTCAGAGACCTGCCCAGAAGTATGTTTCCATGGCAACTGTAAATTCCATCAAGTTGAAAATGACGATTAACCATCATACCTATGTACTTACTAATTGATTGCAGTTTAGATTTTGTGAATTATGGAATTCTTCAGAAAAATTATGAATTTTTTTCATAAAAAAATTGTGAAAAATATTTTCCATAAACTTGCAAAACTAACAATTAGGATTGTAAGGTTTTCAGTTTTAAATAAATTTAAAAGAGTCAGTTTAATGTTTGTTATGTACCAGAAAAATTTAAAAGTGTGTGCTTAACTAGATTTTTATCTAGTAAATGTACACTTTCACTCTTTAAGATATGAATTGAATGGCATAAAGTTTTCTAAGTTCTGAGAGCTACACTTATCCACATGGATGGGGTACTCTCAAAGGCCCCACCCCAAGATGAAGAGCTAGACAGGCAGCTGACAGCTCCTAAAAGAGGGAGAATGATTTGTTTCTTGAGATGAGCCTCTTGATAGGTGTTCTAATCCCAAGTGGTTAGCCTTAAATATATATGAGCAACACTAAATGGAATAATAGGTTGCATTTATATATGCAATTATTTTGTGAGTGAATGCAACAATAATAATTAAAGTTGAAGAAGCTTGATCTTGAGAGGGAGTTGGGGGAACACAGGAGAATCGAGCAGGAAGAAGGGGGGATGGAAATGGTGTTAATAGAGTATTCATGAATGAAATTTTTGAGGAATTTTAATTTTAAAAATTCTAAATTCTAACAGTTCACACTGCAACTATTATATATGTTATAAGCTACTATTACTAAAACATAGTAAGTTAAATACTCATTAAGATACAAATTTAAGGAAATGATGATCTAGGTCTTCATAGTAAACAGGAGATTCCTTTTGCTGCCCTTAATTCACATCTTTAAGTTGTGAATTAAAAGAGAATTCTCAGAGTATATGCAATACTAACCTTATGCTTAAAGAAAAACAATGTGATCTATCCTCTGTGATGAATCATAGGTAAAATTTTCATATACTTAAAATATATTTTTCTTGTACAAATATTTTGAATAAACTAATTCTGTGGCTTCATGACACTAATAGGTTTAGGTCAGAAGATTAGTCAGTGGTCACACAGTCAGGATATACCTGACAAATAAGCTCTTACAAGAAAAGGTTTGTTGGCAACAGATAAGTCTCTATATTAAAGGTAGCCAAACAGGTTGAGTCCTGAAGTCACAAGCATGGTTTGCTTCTCAAGAGAATGTTTATGACTTAAACCATAGTCTTTTCCCTAATTTGGGGACTAGGATAATTGGCTCAGGGACTATAACAGAGTGATATCTGACAGTCATTTTGACACTTAGCAACTTGGATTCAACAAATTATAAATTGTCTGCTTCTTAGTATAGACAATAGATACTCCCACAACTTTTTCTAAACCTGTTTAATGAAATTATAGTATAAGCTTAATCAATCATTTGAGCTATTTTAGGTTTAAATAAAATGTGTTGGTGTGAGCAATCATGTCTAATACAGAACTTATTTGAAGAATTTTTGATTTTACATCCCATTTTCACTGATATCTGTAAAAAAAAAAAAATCCTGAAAAACCATCAGATGCCCAGGATCAACTTTGTTCTTAGTGAATCTATTTAAATAGGACTTTTTAAAACTGTAAAAAATCTACAACTTTGAACAGCAGATGTAGCTGAGAGAATAAACCTATTTCTGAAGCCTAACTGCTCCATTTTCAATATCAAGATATAAACTCTAATATTTTCCAACAGTACGTATTTTCCAAATCTGTATTCTTTTTTAAAATCAAGAAAAAAAACATTAGAGATTACTCTGTTAGAACAGATGTGAAGATTGCTGAGACAAATGGGGTACAGAATGGTTTTCAGTGTATAATAGTGTAGAAACATAGCCCCTACAACAGAACAAAGAAACACAAAGAGATAGAGCCCAAGAAAGGAAAAATCAGAGGTCAGGCATAAGAACATGAGAAAGGACTTGAAGCAAAGGACAAACAAATTAGGCCTTTTGAAATTTCTCCAAATACAATACACACACTCCTACTTCCTCAGGAACAGCCTCAAACACTGATGTATTTTACAGACATTTCATATTCTATATTATTCTAAAAAACTATAGAGCCATTCAGGTAGTGCTTAAAAACTCTACATCCAATCCTCTTCATACGTCAGTAGAGGTACATAGAACTATTAACATTTAAATAATTTCAAAAATCAGGCATATTTACTGTGGATGAGCATTTTTTTTCCTAAATGCATATTTGTGCACCATGTATGTGCATCGTACCCATGAAGGTCAGAAGAAGACATCAGATCACCAAAGCTGGAGTAATGGATGGTTGTGAACTACCACCTGGGTTCTGGGAGCCCTACAAGAGTAACAAGTGCTCTTAACTACTAAGCTATCTTTCTAACCCCAGGAATGTTAACATTTAAAATACTAGACCAGGAACAAGTCTGACATGATACCCTTGCGAAAATGCTCAGTTACTATAGCAGAGGCCATGGAGTTAGCAAGGTTCCATGGCTTGCATTCAAAAGAACCACTCAGAACAAAGTACATCAGCACCAAAAATGATCAAGCCTAATATATAACATCAGAAAACATAGACAGATAATGGCTTGTAGACTTTACACCATATGTATATTTATGTGGCCTTTTGACCCACAATAATGAAGAAATTTAACAGAAAATTAATTTCTGCAAAGCAGTTAATGTCACTTGTACACGTCCTGTGCTAAACTTAAGAGGCTGTTTTAACCCAACAGAATCCAGATAGTCTTTTGTCTTCAGCAGGAGTATGGGTTGAAGGGCAATTAAGCCAGTTTCCATAGTAAGAACAGTGTGCTGGGCATCTGTGTTATGGTATATAAAATTAAAACCTGACTCACTTCACAACACATTGATACTAAAGGCAAATAATTCACCCCTGTCTAATATAGAAGAAAATATAAAAGACCTGAATATTGCAGGACTAATTTACAGACTACCAAGATTCACACCATCACTCCTAATTCTTATCTTTTTATAATAAAGCAGTAATTAATCTGAAACCCAAAGATTGTATGCATGTCCTAAATGTCTTCAACATCACCTTTGACCAACTTAAGGAACCACCATCATGTTAGACACAAAAAAACAGAAGAATGTTTTCAGGTATATAACTTAGCCCTAGTCACACAGCAGAATGAATGGCAGAGCCAATTCTGCTCAAGTTGCAGAAGCAGAAATCCCCCCAGGGGTAGTGTAAGCAAGTTGCAAGCATTCTTCTTCATTGTCAACTTAACTTAAAGTCACTATAGAAACACACTTCTGAACAGGTGTGTGAAACCATTCAGAAAGAACTGAGGATGAAAGACCCACCTTGAATGTATACAAGCAGCATCACTCCAGGGCTGGGGTTCTTGACTGAATACAAATGAGGAAGCAAGCTGAGAACAAGCATTCATGTCTCAGCTTCCTAACTGTGGATCCCAAGTTAACAGCTATCTCACACTCCTGTACCATGACATCCCTGCCATGATGGGCTGTATCTTCAAGCTGTGAACCCTTCCTTAATTTCCTTTTCTCAAGTCTTGCCAAAACAATGAGAAATGGAACTAATACTTACTACTGTTTAGATGAAAAGAATGAAGGGGATCAAACTTTCAGAGTTTGAAATAAATATAATAAAAAAATAGATAATTAGAAGACTCATTTTATTCAATATTACTTACAATATAATTTAAATATTCAAGGATATAAAATTGAAATTCAAGTACAAAAGGCATTGAAACAGTGATGTTTTATATTTTAATGGCTAAGAATTTCAATGAAGAGACCAAAATAACATTATTTTAAAAACATCTTAATAATATTATAAGAATTGTATTACTATCATGACAGCTATCATAGCTTCTGAGTTTGGGTAAAAAAATGTACAGAAAGTAACAAAAGAATATTAAGTATAGTCACAGTCATAGATTCTTTAACAAACTGTTACATATTTTAATGTGGCATGTCAACATTTTGCTTTTTTTTTTAATTCTATGCCAACAGTTCCTCCCTAAAGTCCTAGGCCTACACACACACACACACACACACACACACACACACACACACACACACACAAAAAAAAAAAAAAAAAAAAGAACACTTCAGATAGAAGGAAAGAGTGTCACTCAGCATAAATGAGAAAAATTCAACCTTAACTAAGAGCACCAAATACGTATTTGAGAGTAATTTCCAAGGCATTTTCACTCATTTATCTCATTTTCACAGTAATATTATTTTTGTGACTACCACTTATTAACACTATCTCTGACCTCTAAGGGCTTGGGAGGCAGGAGATAACACTGTAGAGCAGTGGTTCTCAACCTTCCTAATGCAGTGACCCTTTAATACTGTTGGTTCCTCATGTTGTCATGATGCCCACCATAAAAGTATTTTCATTGCTACTTCATGACTGTAATTTTGCTACTGTTATGAATATCAATGTAACTATCCAATATCCAGGATACCTGATATGCAATTCCTATGAAAGGGTCCTTTGACCCCGCCAAAGGAGTCTCGGCCCACAGGTTGAGAACCACTGCTCTAAACGTAGTAGGTGAAATGATTCAGGTGAAAACAGCTCACATATGTTAGAGTGAAAGCAGAGACTGAAGGTAAAGGGAAGATCAGGGTTAAAAACACAGTGTGGAGAGCTAAAGAAGATAAATAAGAGCTCACAGCTGGATATGAGATGGCCAAGTGGACCTGATGAAAGACCACCGGGTTCTAGGAAGCAAGGTCAGTGACACGGGGCCAGCTGCTAAATGTGTGGTAGGCACTGCTGTTTATCACAGATTCTTGCTTTTAATACATGGCTTTTAAAGCAGCTATTCTAACAGACTAAGTTGTAAGTGAGGATGGCTTCTAACGGGCCTGAGACAATCAAGAATGAAACCTAGACTATCCCTTGGACACGAAGGTAACCAAGAACACTGCAGTTACTTCTTGGTAGCTATGAGAACCAAAGAGCTCTGTATAATTAACACTTAGGACACCTTCAGGGTCAGAGACAGCAACACCAGCCAAGGACTAATGACTAACGGACAGTCAACATCAGCAACTTACAAAACCATAGAACCAGAACAATTAACAGTTAGTGAGGCACATGCAGGGACTGAGGTGGAGAAGCTGGCCAAGTAGGCAACAGCTGTCAGACAGTCGAAGCCGATTACTAACAAAGCCAGAATCCGACATGAATACAGGTGCTCTTCAAATGAGCAGCTAACTGGATGAAGAGCTCCCAAATAGCACATAAGCATTCCCTGGTTAGCCTGGGGGGGGGAGGCATATCTAGAACTTGTGGACTGCTCACTTGGTTGGCCCATGACAAACCAAAGAATTAACCAAACTCAGTAGAGCCTCTGTCCAGTTTCTGCTAATGTCCTATAAAAATGATGGACAAAAGAAATTCAGTAGATTTTTCCCTCCCCTGGAAACCCCATCTTCTCTGAGTTTCTAGCAATCTTTCTCAATTTCTTACTATTGTGTAAAAGTTCTTGACAAGACTTGCTTCCCCTTTGCATACTTCCATGAGAGGCTGCATCATTAAACCCAATTGGTGGGATACAGCAAAATCAGAGCCACTGTCCCAAGTCAACCTTTGAGGACTGTGGGTGCACAACATTTTAGGTCCTTAGAGCATAGTTAACCAGGCCAGCTGTCAATCTCAAACTCTATGTATCACCTAAGTAACTTGTCGGATGCTGATGTGAGTAGCAGTCAAAGCTGGCATTTAAATCCAAGTTGTCATTGTTTAACTACAATGGCTGAATATTTTCTTCTATTAATTCATGCTTAAGTTACATGTCAATTAATTAAATAACAATAATCATGGGTTTTTAATAGATAAGATACTTTTTCTTCATGTTTCCAAATAAATTTTATATGCAAATTTCTGGATAATGTTTTAAAACTTATCTCAGAAAACAAAACCATTATTAAATGCATAAACGCATAAAAAAGAAATGAATGACTAAGGGTTGGAGCAACAGCTCAGTTGGCAAACTGCTTGCCACAAAATCTTGAGTTGACTCCCCATAAAAATGTCCGGCATGGTGGCACATACTTGTAATCCCAGCACTGGGGATAGAGAGACAGGAAAATCCCTGGGACTCACTGATCAACCAGTCTAGCATAATTGGTGAGCTGCAGTCCAATGAGAGACCTGTCTCAAAAGAGGTAGACAACATGTCTGAGAATAAAACATGACGTCTTCTGGCCTCCATATGCATGCACACCCTTGTGGACACACACTCATACACACAAACACACATATGTACACATATACAGTTGCATGCACCATAAACAAATGATTAAAAGTTGCCTCAAGGTAAATTCACTGCCTCTTTCCTTACCTTCCCAACAGCTCGGTCTTTTTCCAAGGAGGTCAGCATTTTCTCCTTCAGTAAAGCATGATGCTTCTCGTGTAACACCCTAATAGTTGGTTCATAAGATGCATAATGCAGTTTCAGCCTACAAAAGTAAAAGGCCCGTTGTGTCATCAGAAAAGGTAAAATAGTTACATCAGTGATTTTCATCTAACATCTAAACCTTTTTCTCTTCTTTCATTCCATCTTTGTGTGCTTATGAATATAAATGAGTAGACATATAAAGGTCAACATACCAGAGCCAAGAAGCACAGAAGTGTTATTTCCTGTGTAATTTCATCTACCTTGAGTATGGGATAAGTACAGGGTAGGAAACCACACTTTCCTTACCTAGTTTTCTATTCCCAGCAGCCCTTTTTGCTGTATTCAAATATATACTCAGAAAACAGATGTAGTTCTTTGAAATTTAGAAAGTATGTATTGCCAGGCAGAATAGTACTTCAGGCCTATAATCCTAACACTCAGGAATCAAGAGCCGGAGGATCAGGAGCTCAAGGCCGATCTCAGCCACATAGTGAGTTCAAGACCAGTCTGAGATGCATAAGACCTTGTTTCACAAAACTGAAATCCAAATTTTAAAAATTAAATAAATATCATTATATCAATTAAAAACAATTCTCAAGAAAACAAAGGCCACAAACAATAGGAGATTGAACCAGAAACCAGAAGTTTCATGTATACCAAAATGAAAGACAGTCTTGAAAACATGTTTCATTGATCTCATATGAAGAAAATTAAGTGTATAAAGATAAAGTTTTAATTTATGTGTCTATACGTCCATGTGACTGTATGCTGCATGTGTGCAGGTGCCCAAAGAGACCAGAAGAGGGTGTCAGATCCCCTGGAGGGGGAGCCACAAATACTTATAAGCTGCATGATATGGGTGCTGAGAAAGGCACTTGGGTTCTCGAGAAGAGCAGCACATGTTCTTAAGTACTAAGCCATTTCTCTAGCTCTAAAAATAGTTTAATGTCTCACAGAAGATAGCACTACTTAGTATATGACATAAATGCCTTCAAAAATGTGTTTGATTGGAAAATGCCTTCAAACTAGGCTTTAATTTTTACTGAAATTTACATGAAATAAAATATATAGATCCCAAGTGTCAGAGTTAACAGTTTAGATTAACGTGTAGATCCATGAAGATGATATTTTTGTCAAAATGTAGTATTCCTTCCATCCTAGAAACCTCAGAATCACGTATTTGGTGTCACAGAACATTCCCTCACTAGGAGCTCTTTTCTTGCACCCAGCACACATTTTTTTTCAGGTCACTCTGTGTCATATATATGAGCAACTGTATTTCATTCCATTTGTGCACAGTATTCTCTTACATATATATGAATTTTTTTGTATGAAAATATGGTAAGCCTACCTTGCAATGGAAACCTTAGGATGTTGGAGATGTAAAAACTATAGTAAATCTGCTGGGAGTGAGGGCTACATGTGCTGCTGGTGGCAGACCTCGGGGCGGAGCTACTCAAGACCTTCATAGCATAGAAAATTCCATCACAAGCCCCAGATGTCAGATTGTACCTGCAGGATTTGTCCTGCACCTTGATTGGTTTCAGTTTGCTTTGGTTTGGTGATGCCTTGTTATACCACCATCCCTCCCTTTGGGATGGGAGTATTTACCTTATATCATTATGTATTGTAAATATGTAACTTGCCTTTTGATTTTATAAAGCCTTACAGTAAAGAAATTGCCTTAGGCTCCAAATGAGTTGGGACTTTTTTTTTTTTTTTTTTTTGGTTTTTTTGAGATAGAATTTCTCTGTGTAGCTTTGGTGCCTTTCCGGGACTCACTCTGTAGCCCAGGCTGGCCTCGAACTCACAGAGAGCCACCTACCTCTACCTCCTGAGTGCTGGGATTAAAGGTGTGCACCACTACCACCCGGCTGAGTTGGGACTTTTGAACAGTTCTGGAATAATTACTGTGAGCACTTTGCAAATTTAAAAAAAAAAAAAAGATATTCAGTGCTATGAGATGGTAGCCCATGAGGCACAAAAATCTTAGAATTCAATTGTAAAATGTTCCTCATAGCTTCATGAATTCCCATAGTTGGTCTACAGATATTAATGTTGTTAGGGAAGTTTGGGGAATTTTCAGGAGGTTGAGTCTTACTAGGAAAAGTCAGTCACTAGTGCAGGCCTGGAGGCTGTATAGCCTGGCCCCACTTCCTGTTCACACTCTACTTCCTGACAGCAGATGAGTGTGACCAGCCAGCATCCCACCCCTACTTTCATGCCTGCCCTGACATGATGGCATGTATCCCTCCATCTGTAAGCCAGAATAAGCACTCCCATCCTTAAATTGCTTCTTACCAGGTATTATGTAATAGTTATAACTATACATAATAAAAATAACTACTAGCTCAATATGTCCCTTTTAATTGCATATTTAGTGGGTATGATATTTAAATATAAATACCTAGGGTTTATATTGGATATGGTATTTATAATATCCATGTCAACACAGAAAGTTAGATTAGGTGGTATGATCTTAGAGCAAACAAAAGACAATTTTATTTGATGGTTATAAACTGATTTGTTGTTTTATAGAAAAAGAATTGAAGGAAGCTAATGAAGGAGGGAAATCTGAAGAATGTCTCCAAATTGCTTCTGAAATTGCTCTTATAAATTCCAGCTAATTTAGGATATGACTCCTATCCCACCAAAGCTCAGTCTGTTCTTTGTCCTCTGTGGTTCATCTGGTGAACATTCCATTTTCCTTCATGACTTGGTTCTGTTGCATGTAGGACACTGTCTCACAAGGGCAGCCTGAAGACACCACTCTACAGCTTACTCACTCTTCAGAATTCAACTCACTGAAATATACCTTCGAGGCCCTTCTCTCACACCAGTCTTATAGAGACTGTGTCTTGACTGACAAAGGAACAGCAGAGTACATTTTCTTATATTTTTGTTTACCTCCTCAGTCACACACTCCAATGGTGTGACTATTCCTCCAATGCAAGGGCCTAAATTTCCTATCCAATAAACTTCAAAGAACCACTTTATTTCATCAGTCCCCCCATAGTCATATCCCAAGAGCTAAAACAACTCTTCAACAAACATGAGCATCTCACCCTTTGAGGTCAGTGATCAGTTTGTTCTTTTCTTGCATGATGCGCTTGTGGTGCATGCGATGGAAGTCCCGTTCCTTCTGAGTTTTCAGCAGATCCTCTCGGGCCTTTCTGAAAAACACCAACACCACCAACCTTCAAAACAACTGCTACCTATTTCTTACAAAAAGCACTTTGCACTCAGTTCACACCCAATAATGAATGAGTCGATGATAACTAAGGAGCACAGAAGGTGCTACGCTCTCACTGAGGGGCCAACATTACTTGTATGGGGTCTTACTGTAGGTCCTTGAGTTATGAAAGGACAAAGTCTGTGCTTTGAAAAATATGAGTCATACATAATACTTTTAAATCAAGTTAGAAGGTTTGCTTACAAGATACATGCAGAGGATAACCCAATTATTGCCAAAGAGAATTTTGGCTTACAAATTTTAAAATACATATAAATCAGAGTAATTCATAATAATTAGAAATAAAGGAGGGAGAATACTCTTCACTTTTCTGGATAGATAATGTATTAGATCATTTAGTTCTGATAGTTTGGAAAGCACAGAAATTTCAAAAAACCCAAATTTTGTTCTGTTAGATGAGAAATATGTACCAACAGATGATCAGATTATTATATATAACTGATATCCTTATGAGAAACTGATCATGTAGATGAAATTCTCCACCAGCAAAAAGTTAACTCCCAAAAATGTGAGCATATTATTGATTCAATCAATACAGAAATTGTTACACTGGGTAGGTGTCCAAACCTTCAAATAGAGCAAGAAAGAAAATTCTATCTTTTTTTTTGGTTAAACTGGAGTTTGATGGGAAGTATTAATGGGAGTATTTCACTCACCTCTGTTATATTCTAGTCTCAGTAAAAGACAGGTTAGAATGAACAGAAAACCAGCTCTCTATCCATATTGGATAGCTGACAACATGCACCTTTCTTGATCCTTTCACATTCTGAAAAATGAATCTACCTGGAGGGTGGATATGCTACATTAGGATCAGAAGGGAAGAAATCTGCCTTTGTATGTGACAAATATTACAAACTTGAGATTCACATAAAATGAATGCATGCATAGAAGCCTCAGTTTTAAGCGATGTCAGAGGATTCTGTGAGGAACAGTGTCTGGTGAGCTGCCAAGGAAGTTTGTGGAATAAGGTTGTATCTCCAGGTTCCCGGTGAAACATATGTTGATCAGTGGGATTTCTGATCATAAAATCAAACTATAAATGGTGTGTAGTCAAAGAGACATTGATACAAATTCTAAGTTTCTTCTCCTCCCTAATCCTTCAATTCCTTTTTGGATAAATGTTATTGATCTTTACTAAGAATTTTTGAGGTTTTCATCACATACAAGTAAGCAATACCTATAATGTTCATCTTCCACCCAATCCTCAACTTCATATTCATGCCAACTTTTTGGTATGATAATAAATTGTGATTCATATATTCAGATTTTAAAATTCATCTGATGAACATGCCAATACAGCTTTTAGTTGCATGTGCAGACATATGTGATATTAGCTACAAGAAGAAATCAAAACCCAAGAAGCCATGTGTTCCTCTCCTCGTTGTTATGACAAAAGAGTTTGAAGAAGGGGGATTTCTTCTGTTAGAAGTCACAGTCACCATAGGAAGCAAGTTGTAGCATCAAGAGTGGGGGACAGCTGGTCATACTGCATCCACAGTCAGGAAGCAAAGACAAAGTGAAATGTTGGTGCTCCGCTTGTCTTCTCCTTTTTACTCAATCCTGGACTCCAGGACAGGAGATGTAATGTTGCCGGGTAAGTCTTTATTGCTGGCTGATGACTGCAAAGGAAACTTGCTCAAATCATGCAGCTCAGAGCCTTACAATCTTTTGTCTTTTATGCACAAAAATCACACTCTGGTTGTCAGTTAGCAAGAAGCAGAACTACAGAAGCCAAAAGGCAAGTTTAGCACACTTCAGGACTTTTTCCTTGAGGACTTTCCTGGAACTATGGACTAGATCTTTGCTTCCATTTTGGCAGGTGTTGGCTTTTAAGGTCAAAATGGTGGTGTTCTGGCTTTTAAGGTCAGAATGGTACCTCTAACATGGCATCAGTTGTGCTAAGGTGTGGGGGCCTCTTACAGTAGCTACCCACATTTAAGGAGGATCTTTTCTCTCCAGTTAAACCTTCCTATAACTCCTTCATAAAGTGTGTCTCCGTGGTGATTTTAAGTTCAATCCAATTGAAAATGCAGATGATCCATCATACCATGAATTTGAAAAGTAGCAATTTTCCCAGAGAGGCTAGGGTACAACTACTTCCCAATTCCCTTAAGTTGATCCAAAACTTTAGAACTATTGCATTTTAATTGTAGTTTTATTTTAACACATACACACACACAAACTCAAGATACTAACTTTTCGAGACAAATTTTTGTTAATTTGTATAGTGGCTGCTGGGCATTCATGGTATGCCATGACTTTAATGTCAATCACCTCAAGGGTTTTCATGTCATAGATTTAGCTTCTCATATGTTCACACAATTCATTAAAATATTTAAAACCTTCATGAAATATACCTTTACTAGCTTACTATCAAGCTATTTAGAATTTACTGTCTTTCCACATATTTTTTAGAACCACCATTGATTTGATTGAAAACCACTAATGTCCATTGATTATGGAGTTACCAATTAACAAGCTCACTATTGGTTCAAGAGTATCTTTGGAGTACCTTGGGATATATTACTAAATGCTTTGATATATACACACTCCTTCCCCTGAATATATTTGCTTTGTTATGCATATGTATAATTTTTAAAGTTCTTTTTAAATTTGTATTACTTATAGAGATTTGTTGGTGTGAAGTATGAATACGGGAATAGGCTTGCAGGTATCTATAGAGATCAGGAGAGATCATAGGATACACTGGAGCTAGAGATCCAGGCAGTTGTTAGCTGCCCAAATGAGTGGTAGGAATCCAATTCTAGTCCTCCACAGAAACAGCAAAAACTATAGAACTTTCTCTACAGTCCCTATATTTATATAATTTTAATCAATGATTTTATCACAC